>NC_057810.1:14309221-14585731 GCF_018294505.1 Triticum aestivum
ACTTATTGTTGCTATTTTTATTTTTTTCCACTTTTTTTGTTTTGTTTTCTGCTTTATTTATTTTCTTTTGGTTTTTTGCTTTATTTTTTAATTCTTTTTGCTTTTAGGTCAGCAAAAATACAAGCTTTCTGTTAGTGCCATTAGTTTTAGAAAAATTATAAACATTCTGTTTGTGCCATTAGTTTTCAAATTTGAATAGTTAAAATTTGAATTCTTTGAAAATTCGACCTAAATTCATAGTTTTCAAATGAACTCTGAAAAAGTTGGCAAAGCATGTGCATGTACAAAACGGACAATGGTATCATACTCCTCTGTTACAAAGTTGGCATGGTATCATCATAATAGTTGCGGGAGAAAGTCTTCACTTTTTCTTCGCTTGTGTCATTTGCTTATTGTGCCGTAACCATGGATAATCTTCATCGTTTATCAGGATGCTTGGGTCAGCCTTGACTTTGAAGGGAGGAATTTCATGAAAGTTTCCATACTCTTCAGACATGTCTGTCTTGCCCTCCACTCCCAGGATGTCCCTTTTTCCTGAAAGAACTATGTGGCACTTTGGCTCATCGTATGATGTATTCGCTTCCTTATTTTTTCTTTTCCTCGGTCTGGTAGACATGTCCTTCACATAGATAACCTGTGCCACATCATTGCGTAGGATGAACGGTTCGTCAGTGTACCCAAGATTTTTCAGATCCACTGTTGTCATTCCGTACTGTGGGTCTACCTGTACCCCGCCTCCTGACAGATTGACCCATTTGCACTTAAACAAAGGGACCTTAAAATCTACTCCGTAGTCAAGTTCCCATATGTCCACTATGTAACCATAATATGTGTCCTTTCCCCTGTCGATTGCTGCATCAAAGCGGACACCGCTGTTTTGGTTGGTGCTCTTTTGATCTTGGTCAATCGTGTAAAATGTATTCCCATTTATCTCGTATCCTTTCCAAATCATTACAGTCGAAGATGGTCCCCTGGACAACAAGTACAACTCATCACAAACAGTGTTGTCACCTCTGAGACGTGTTTCCAACCAACTGCTGAAAGTCCTGATGTGTTCACATGTAATCCAATTGTCGCACTGCTCCGGGTGTGACTGTTCTTGTGTTCATCGACATACGGGGTCACCAAGGTAGAGTTCTGTAGAACTGTGTAGTGTGCTTGAGACCAAGAATATCCGTCCCTGCATATTATTGAGTCCCTTCCAAGCGTGCCTTTTCTAGTCAGTCTCCCCTCATACCGCGATTTAGGGAGACCTATCTTCTTAAGGCCAGGAGTGAAGTCAACACAAAACCCGATGACATCCTCTGTTTGATGGCCCATGGAGATGCTTCCTTCTGGCCTAGCGCGGTTACAGACATATTTCTTTAGGACTCCCATGAACCTCTCAAAGGGGAACATATTGTGTAGAAATACGGGCCCCAGAATGACAATCTCGTCGACTAGACGTACTAGGACGCGCGTCATGATATTGAAGAAGGATGGTGGGAACACCGGCTCGAAACTGACAAGACATTGCGCCACATCACTCCTTAGTGTTGGTACGATTTCTGGATCGATCACATTCTGAGATATTGCATTGAGGAATGCACATAGCTTCACAATGGCTAATCGGACGTTTTCCGGTAGAAGCCCCCTCAATGCAACCGGAAGCAGTTGCGTCATAATCACGTGGCAGTCATGATACTTTAGGTTCTGGAACTTTTTCTCTGGCATATTTATTATTCCCTTTATATTCGATGAGAAGCCAGTCGGGACCTTCATACTGAGCAGGCATTCAAAGAAGATTTCTTTCTCTTCTTTCGTAAGAGCGTAGCTGGCAGGACCTTCATACTGCTTCGGAGGCATGCCCTCTTTTTCGTGCAAGCGTTGCAGGTCCTCCCGTGCCTCAGGTGTATCTTTTTTCTTCCCATACACACCCAAGAAGCCTAGCAGGTTCACGCAAAGGTTCTTCGTCACGTGCATCACGTTGATCGAAGAGCGGACCTCTAGGTATTTCCAGTAGGGTAGGTCCCAAAATATAGATTTCTTCTTCCACATGGGTGCGTGATTCTCAGCGTCATTCGGAACAGCTAGTCCGCCGGGACCCTTTCCAAAGATTACGTGTAAATCATTGACCATAGCAAGTACGTGATCACCGGTACGCATGGCGGGCTTCTTCCGGTGATCTGCCTCACCTTTGAAATGCTTGCCTTTCTTTCTACATTGATGGTTGGTCGGAAGAAATCGACGATGGCCCAGGTACACATTCTTCCTGCAGCTTCCCAGGTATATACTATTGGTGTCATGTAAACAGTGCGTGCATGCGTGGTATCCCTTGTTTGTCTGTCCTGAAAGGTTACTGAGAGTGGGCCAATCATTGATGGTCACGAATAGCAACACCTTTAGGTCAAATTCCTCCTTTTTGTGCTCATCCCACGTACGTACACCGTTTCCACTCCACAGCTATAAAAGTTCTTCAACTAATGGCTTAGGTACACATCAATGTCATTGCCCGGTTGCTTAGGGCCTTGGATGAGAACTGGCATCATAATGAACTTCCGCTTCATGCACATCCAAGGAGGAAGGTTATACATACATAGAGTCACGGGCTAGGTGCTATGATTGCTGCTCTGCTCCCCGAAAGGATTAATGCCATCCGCACTTAAAGCAAACCATACGTTCCTTGGGTCCTTTGCAAACTCATCCCAGCACTTTCTCTCGATTTTTCTCCACTGCGACCCGTCAGCGGGTGCTCTCAACTTCCCATCTTTCTTATGGTCCTCACTGTGCCATCGCATCAACTTGGCATGCTCTCCGTTTCTGAACAAATGTTTCAACCATGGTATTATAGGAGCATACCACATGACCTTCGCAGGAACCCTCTTCCTGGGAGGCTCGCCGTCAACATCACCAGGGTCATCTCGTCTGATCTTATACCGCAATGCACCGCATACCGGGCATGCGTTCAGATCCTTGTATGCACCATCGTAGAGGATGCAGTCATTAGGGCATGCATGTATCTTCTCCACCTCCAATCCTAGAGGGCATACGACCTTCTTTGCTGCATATGTACTATCGGGAAATTTGTTATCCTTTGGAAGCTTCTTCTTCATTATTTTCAGTAGCTTCTCAAATCCTTTATCAGGCACAACATTCTCTGCCTTCCACTGCAGCAATTCCAGTACGGTACCGAGCTTTGTGTTGCCATCTTCGCAATTGGGGTACAACCCTTTTTTGTGATCCTCTAACATGCAATCGAACTTCAGCTTCTCATTTTGACTTTCGCATTGCGTCCTTGCATCGACAATGACCCGACGGAGATCATCATCATCGGGCACATCGTCTGGTTCCTCTTGATCTTCAGCAGCTTCGCCCGTTGTAGCACCATCATGCACATCGTCTGGTTCCTCTTGATGTTCAGTAGCATCACCGTATTCAGGGGGCACATAGTTGTCATTGTACCCTTCTTCTTCGCCGTCTTCCATCATAACCCCTATTTCTCCGTGCCTCGTCCAAACATTATAGTGTGGCATGAAACCCTTGTAAAGTAGGTGGGTGTGAAGGATTTTCCGGTCAGAGTAAGACTTCGTATTCCCACATATAGGGCATGGACAACACATAAAACCATTTTGCTTGTTTGCCTCAGCCACTTCGAGAAAATCATGCACGCCCTTAGTGTACTCGAAGGTGTGTCTGTCACCGTACATCCATTGCCGGTTCATCTGCGTGCATTATATATAATTAAGTGTGTCAAAAATCATTACAGAACATCATGAATAGATAATTAAGTGATCAAATTAATAGAGGTTCATCATTACATAAAAACCAATGTACATACATAGTTATCATCTAAAAACATAAAGCTCTGCAGAGCATCTAAATTAATTAAACCATACATTGAAACTATGTAAAACATTTCAATGCGGAAACAAATGCGATCATAATCGCAACCAAGGTAACAACTGATCCAACGGCATAATGATACCAAGCCTCGGTATGAATGGCATATTTTCTAATCTTTCTAATCTTCAAGCACATTGCATCCATCTTGATCTTGTGATCATCGACGACATCCGCAACATGCAACTCCAATATCATCTTCTCCTCCTCAAGTTTTTTTATTTTTTCCTTCAAGAAATTGTTTTCTTCTTCAACTAAATTTAACCTCTCGACAATAGGGTCAGTTGGAATTTCCGGTTCAACAACCTCCTAGATAAATAAAATCTATGTCACGTTGGTCGGCATAATTGTCATAAACAATAAATGAACCAATAGTTATGAAAAGATAATATATACCACATCCGAATCATAGACAGGACGAGGGCCAACGGGGGCGGATACCAAAACCATCGCACTATATAAGATGCAATAATAAAAGTAAGAAAATAATACAAGTATCTATCTAAACATACAAGTAAGAATATTTTTCCTTTTAGAAAGAAGATAAGAACAAGAGGCTCACCACGGTGGTGCCGGCGATGAGATCGGCGCGGGTGATCGACGGCGGTGAAGACGGGGACAGAGCGTGACGGACCGCTAAACCTAGACAAATATTGAGGAAAATGGAGCTTGGAGGTCGAGCTTGGAGAGGAGAATGCTTAAGTAGTGTGGCTCGGTCATTCCATCGAACACCTTGTGTGCATAGGAGGTGAGCTAGAGCACCACCAAGCCCTCTCCCCTCGGCTAAGACAAAAAACAGAGCAGTGTGCTCTGCTCTTACGCGGGGGGTATATATAGGCACATCATTGGTCCCGGTTGGTGGCATGAACCGGGACTAAAGGGCACCCTATGGTCCCGGTTCATGCCACCAACCGGGACCAATGGTGGTGGGCCAGGAGCGAGGCACATTGGTCCCGGTTCGTCCCACCAACCGGGACCAAAAGGGCCAGACGAACCGGGACCAATGGCCCACGTGGCCCGGCCGGCCCCCTGGGCTCATGAACCGGGACAAATACCTCCATTGGTCCCGGTCCATGGAAGAACCGGGACTAATGGGCTGAACCAGCCTGGGCCATTGCCCCCTTTTCTACTAGTGCCCCATCATCATATTCTATTCCACCTATAGTGTTATGTCCACGGCTCACGCTCATGTATTGCGTGAAAGTTGAAAAGGTTTGAGAACGTCAAAAGTATGAAACAATTGCTTGGCTTGTCATCGGGGTTGTGCATGATGTGAATATTTTGTGTGGTGAAGATGGAGCATAGCCAGACTATATGATTTTGTAGGGATGAGCTTTCTTTGGCTATGTTATTTCAATAAGACATAATTGCTTGGTCGGTATGCTTGAAGTATCATTGTTTTTATGTCAAAGGATAGATTATTGCCTTGAATCACTCGTGTCTTAATATTCATGCCATGATTAGATACATGATCAAGATTATGCTAGGTAGCATTCCACATCAAAAATTATCTTTTTATCATTTACCTACTAGAGGACGAGCAGGAATTAAGCTTGGGGATGCTGATACGTCTCCGTCGTATCTATAATTTTTGATTGTTTCATGCCAATATTATTCAACTTTCATATACTTTTTGGCAACTTTTTATAGTATTTTTGGGACTAACATATTGATACAGTGTCCAGTGCCAGTTCCTGTCTGTTGCATGTTTTTAGTTTCGCAGAATATCCATATCAAACGGAGTCCAAACGGGATAAAAACGGATGGAGATACTTTTCGGAATATTTGGAAAATCTGGAGGAAAAATCAACACGAACCAGTGTCCGAGGTGGGCATGAGGTAGGGGGGCGCCCCCCCCCCCCACCTAGGGCGCGCCCCTGACCCTCGTGACCCACCTGTAAGGCGGTTGATGCTCTTCTTTTGCCGCAAGAAAGATAATTTTCGGAAAAAAATCACGGCGAAGGTTTCAGGGCAATCAGAGTTACGGATCTCCATATATACAGGAAACGGTGAAACAGAGCCAGAACAAAACGCAGAAATAGAGAGATAGATCCAATCTAGGAGGGGCTCTCGCCCCTCCCAAGCCATGGGAGCCAAGGACGAGAGGGGAAACCCTTCTCCCATCTAGGGAGGAGGTCAAGGAAGTAGAAGACGAAGGGGCCCCCTCTCCCCTTCTCTTCCGGTGGCGCTGGAACACCGCCGTGGCCATCATCATCATCACCGGGATCTTCACCAACACCTCCGCCATCTTCACCAACATATCCATCACCTTCCCCCCTCTCTCTATAGTGGTCCACTCTCCCGCAACCCGTTGTACCCTCTACTTGAACATGGTGTTTTATGCTTCATATTATTATCCAATGATGTGTTGCCATCCTATGATGTTTGAGTAGATTTTCGTTGTCCTATCGGTGGTTGATGAATTGCTATGATTGATTTAATTTGCTTGTGGTTATGTTGCTGTCCTTTGGTGCCCATCATATGAGCGTGCGCGTGGATCACACCATAGGGTTAGTTGTATGTTGATAGGACTATGTATTGGAGGGCAAGAGTGACAGAAGCTTCAACCTAGCATAGAAATTGATGCATACGGGATTGAAGGGGGACCAATATATCTTAATGCTATGGTTGGGTTTTACCTTCATGAACGTTAGTACTTGAGGATGCTTGCTAATAGTTCCAATCATAAGTGCATAGAATTCCAAGTAAGGGATGACATGCTAGCAGTGGCCTCTCCCACATAAAACTTGCTATCGGTCTAGTAACATAGTCAATTGCTTAGGGACAATTTCGCAACTCCTACCACCACTTTTCCACACTCGCTATATTTACTTTATTGCTTCTTTACTTACAACAGCCCCTAGTTTTATTTATGTGCTCTTTATTTTCTTGCAATCCTATCCAAAAACACCTACAAAGTACTTCTAGTTTCACACTTGTTCTAGGTAAAGCGAACGTCAAGCGTGCGTAGAGTTGTATCTGTGGTCGATAGAACTTTAGGGAATATTTGTTCTACCTTTAGCTCCTCGTTGGGTTCGACACTCTTACTTATCGAAAGAGGCTACAATTGATCCCCTATACTTGTGGGTTATCATCGTCCTGTTCGAGTCATCTTCGATGCCCCATGTACACGATTTTCCCAGACCCGCCATCTTTCCTTGACGTTAGCTGCTGAGACGTCGTATCATCCATGCACCGCGTGCATCCGCAATATCCATGGCACACCTGGCCTGCAACATATCCGTAACCGAGATAGTCATGCACCGTCGTGATCAGCGCGACTCTCATGTAGAAATACTTGCCTTTGCTACCGTCCCATGTCTTGGCCGGTGTTTTCCATAACGTGTCTAACTCCTCTTGAAGTAGCCCCAGATACAAATTAATATTATTTCCTGGTTGTTTCTGCCCTTAAATAAGCATGCTCATGTGAATGTACTTCGACTTCATGCACAACTAGGGGGGAGGTTGTACATCCATACAAACACGGGCCATGTGCTATGGTTGGTGTTCTGGTTGCCAAACGGATTCATGCCATCGGTACACACGCCGAGCACGATGTTCCTTGCATCACATTCGAAATACCGATAGAAGCTGTTAAACACTCTCCACTGGCTTCCATCCTTGATGTGTCTCAGCTTCGGATCATCTCCATCGTTGGGCTTCTTCCTCTCTGCGTGCCAGCGCATTAGCTTTGCTTCCTTGAGATCTACAAAATACCGCTGGAGATGGGGAGTGATCGGTAAGTACCATACAACTTTCGGGGGACATTTCCTCCCGGCCTTCTTGTATCGAGAAGCATTGCACACTGGACAACTTGTTTTTTTCCGCGTGCTCCTTCCGATAAATTATGCAATCATTGATGCATGCATGGTATCTAACGTGTGGCAGATCAAGAGGGCACACGATCCTCTTGGCCTCATCAACACTAGTAGGACATAGATTCCCCGCGGGGAGAACATCCTTTAGGTACTTGAGATGCTCATCGAGGCTAGTGTCAGTCCATTTGTTTTTAGCCTTCGTCTTCAGGAGTTGGAGCGTGAAACTCAAGCGGGTCACCTCAGGATTGCAACCATCATACAATGGAGTGTTCGAGTCTACCACCAGTTGCTCCAGCTTAGCCTCCTCTCTAGAAGCAGCTCTCACAGTACTCGTCTCCTTGCGAAGCAATGCTTGAACATGAGGGTCCCGCATGATTGAACTTAGTACCGACGAACTCTGCTGCATGGAGTCCATGTCGTTCTCTCCGCCGCCATGTCCGGCCCCTTCTCCTCCGCCATGTCCGGCCCCTACTCCTCCGCCATGTCCGACCCTTCTCCTCTGCCATGTCTGACCCCTTCTCCGCTGCCATGTCCGGCCTCTTCCCCGCCGCCATTATCGATCATCTCTTCATCTTGCCCCGCGTCATCATTGCCGGCCCCGTCGGTGTCCTCAACATCGTCATCCTCATCTTCAATTATCCATCGAGTATAGCCATCCATGAAACTAGTCATGAGCAGGTGCGCTTCGACACGACCATCGTCATGGGGGTCGAGCCAAACTATTCCTTTGCATTTTCGACACGGACATAAAACCTCTGTCCAGTTATTTTCTTTCATGTCCTGCACCGCTGACCGCAACCACCTGTCCACCATCGTTCCACTGACCATCGTGAACTTTGCACGGTAATAATTCAAATTGATTATAAAAATGCATGCATGCATCAAAGTCATACAAAAAATCGGCATGACCTTCCCTAAAAATAGGACATATATAGATCTGGAGTTTGCCCGGAATTCGCCAAAACAGAAATAAATCAACAATTCGGCAAAACATAGGCAACTCAAAAGCACAATTTGGCATCAACTCATGCCACACACACAATTTCCATCATATCTCCCAATTATCATATCACACACACATAAACATATTTCCATTTTGCAAAAGCATGAAATTTTAATCACCTCTATCTCGAGATCGAGCACACGGTGGAGATGATGATGTAGGGAGATCAAAAGTGCACAAAGCTCTTCTTGAAAAAGATAGATCTAGTTAGGGGGCAAATAGGTCACTTAACTAAATGCTACATCTACCTAGCTAGCTAATTTGGGAGGAGACAACTTCAACTAGTGGAGGGGGAAGGAAAAAGAGAAAGGAGATGCATTAATGGAGGTGGTGTAGTTAGCTAGGAGTAATGAAGAGAGAGAAAGGTAGGTAGGAGAGAGAGAGTAATGGGGGAGAAGTATTGAGGAAGAAGAAGAGTGAGAGAGGGAGGTAGGGGAAAGGGAAGAGAGGAAATGGGGGAGGGGAGTACGGGTGGGGAAAGGTGGTGGGCTGGTGTGGCTTAGCAGTAGCGCGGGAGGTAAAACGCGCTGCTGATAAGAAAGTAGCAGTAGCGCGCTTTCCACACAAGTGCTACTTCTAAATGGGACCAACAGTGTGCCCAATTTGAAAATTAGCAGCAACGACCTCAGAAAAAGCGCGCTACTACTACAGCTTTAGCAGTAGCGCCGGTCGCGACAACGCGCTGCTGCTAAAAATAGGTTGACGGGAACTATCGGTCGATTTTTGTAGCAGCGCGGGTTGCTCCAAGCGCGCTACTGCTAACGCCGTGTCAGTAGCGAGTTTTTCAGGCACGCGCTACTGATAATTAGTAGTAGCGCCTCTTTTTGAGCCACGTTGCTGCTAAGATTCTGTGTATAAGGTTTTCCCTAGTAGTGTTATCTCCGTGGATTTTCGGGTCATTCTGAGAACTTTTGTTTTCTGCACAATAAACAACATCATGGCAGTTCTGCTGAAAACAACGTCAGTCCGGGTTAGTTTCATTCAAATCAGGCAAGTTAGAGTCCAAAACAAGGGCAAAAGTGTTTGGAAAAGTATATACGTTGGAGACGTATCAATGATGCGGAGCATCCCTTGACCATCCCCATGGATGTCACACCGCCACCGCAAGCACGGAGAGGGCCTACGGCGAGAGCTCGTTGATGTCTACTAAACAACCTTCTTCTTGTAGACGTTGTTGGACCTCCAAGTGGAGAGGTTTGTAGGACAGTAGAAAATTTCCATCGAGTGGATGACCTAAGGTTTATCAATCCATGGGAGGCGTAGGATGAAAATGGTCTCTCTCAAACAACCCTGCAACCAAATAACAAAGAGTCTCTTCTGTCCCCAACACACCCAATACAATGGTAAATTGTATAGGTGCACTAGTTCGGCAAACAGATGGTGATACAAGTGCAATATGGATGATAGATATAGGTTTTTGTAATCTGAAAATATAAAAACAGCAAGGTAACAAGTGGTAAAAGTGAGCGTAAACGGTATTGCAATGCTAGGAAACAAGGCCTAGGGTTCATACTTTCACTAGTGCAAGTTCTCTTAACAATAATAACATAATTGGATCATATAGCTATCCCTCAACATGCAACAAAGAGTCACTCTAAAGTCACTAATAGCGAAGAACAAACGAAGAGATTATTGTAGGGTACGAAACCATCTCAAAGTTACTCTTACTAATCGATCTATTCAAGAGTCCGTAGTAAAATAACATGAAGCTATTCTTTCCATTCGATCTATCATAGGGTTTGTACTAGAATAACACCTTAAGACACAAATCAACCAAAACCCTAATGTCACCTAGATAGTCCAATGTCACCTCAAGTATCCGTGCGCATGATTATACGATATGCATCACACAATTCAGATTCATCTATTCAACCAACACAAATAACTTCAAAGAGTCCCCAAAGTTTCTACCGGAGAGTCAAGACGAAAATGTGTGCCAACCCCTATGCATAAGTTCACAAGGTCACTGAACCCGCAAGTTGATACCAAAACATACATCAAGTAGATCACATGATATCCCATTGTCACCACAGATAAGCACATGCAAGACATACATCAAGTGTTCTCAAATCCTTAAAGACTCAATCCGATATGATAACTTCAAAGGGAAAACTCAATCCATTACAAGAGAGTAGAGGGGGAGAAACATCATAAGATCCAACTATAATAGCAAAGCTCGCGGCACATCAAGGTCGTGCCATATCAAGAACACGAGAAAGAGAGATCAAACACATAGCTACTGGTACATACCCTCAGCCTCGAGCATGAACTACTCCCTCCTCGTCATGGAGAGAGCCGGGATGATGAAGATGGCCACCGGTGAGGGATCCCCCCTCCGGCAGGGTGCCGGAACAGGGCCCCGATTGGTTTTTGGTGGCTACAGAGGCTTGCGGTGGCGGAACTCCCGATCTATGGTGCTCCTTGATGTTTTCAGGGTATATGGGTATATATACGAGGAAGAAGTAGGTCGGTGGAGCTGTGAGGGGCCCACGAGGGTGGGGGCGCGCCCAGGGGGGCAGGCGCGCCTCCCTGCCTCGTGCCCTCCTCGCTTCTTTCTTGACGTCCACTCCAAGTCCTATGGATCATGTTTGTTCCAAAAATCCCTGTCCCGAAGGTTTCATTCCGTTAGGACTCCGTTCGATATTCCTTTTCTGTGAAACACTGAAATAGGCAAAAAAAACAACAATTTGGACTGGGCCTCCGGTTAATAGGTTAGTCCCAAAAATAATATAAAAGTGTATAATAAAGCCCATTAAACATCCAAAACAGATAATATAATAGCATGGAGCAATCAAAAATTATAGATACGTTGCAGACATATCACTCGCACACGCACCATCGAAACCGAGGTGAACTCTTTCCTCTTCGAGTTTCATTCGGATTTACACGAGAGGCGGATTCTACCTCAAACGGTAACTCAATGCACTCGTAGGTACCAAGAAGATGTCGTGAAGAGACGAGGACGGAGACACAAGCACATAAAGAGGAGGAGAAGGAAGAAGGACGCGTGAGGCGCGAATCATGCAAGGTCTCGGACCTCCCCGGGTGCCCGGGTGCCCGGCCACCCCAGCCGCCGGCTGGCCGCACCTCTGGCCACCCCCGGTGGCCGGCCCTTGAGCCCCCGGGTGCCCGGCCTCGCTTGGGCGCCGACCCAACCAGCCCTGGGTGCCCGGCCGTCCCCGCCTGGAGGTGCCAGCCTCCACCCCGGGTGCCTGGCCACTTCAGCGCCAAGGGGCGCAACTCCCTGACCGGCCCGGGTGCCTGGCCCCTCGCGTCCTGGGTGCCCAGTCCTTCTTCGCCCGGTGCCTCTGACAGGTCCGGGTGCCCGGACCCCTTTACCCCGGGTGCCCAGACCCATCCGAGTGTGTCTATGTTTTCAGGGTCATTTTGGACCTTTGTACCCCTCTCTCCCCCAATTTCGTCCCTAGGCTTTATATACTCTTTCCCTAGCTCATTTGGAGGGATAGAAAAGTATACGAGAGACAGTAGAGAGCTTTGCTCCTTGTACCCACTCCTCTAGAAGATCAAGACCTCCTAGGAGAAGATCCCTAGTTGATATCAAGCCCCCATCTTGGGAAGGATCCCCATCATAGGATCATCAAGGCATCTCTCCTCATAGGATTGGGATGAACTAGTACCTTGTATCTTTTCTTTGTTGTCCTTGAATCATTGTGACCTTTTGTGTGTTCTTGGATCTACCATATGTGTGACTGGATCTAGTCAATTTGAGTATTTTCCCTCTCTTGTGTTTTTGGTCTTCTTCGTGTTCTTGGGGATTTCCCCTTCAATTCGTAAAAGATCTCCATCTAGGGTTCCAGCCTACAACACATTGGCTCTCGAGGGATCGGTGACATGGATTCAAATAAACAGGTGTTAAAATTTCAAACAGAGAGATAATATGTACACTCGTGTATAGCTTGTACCTTGATGTGGAAGTGCCCTGCTGATGCATGCGGAGATTTGTTTTTTGTGGACACGCAAAAGGCTTGCGTGCCGATGTATTAGAGGAACGAGAAATAGTACAGAGTGTCCAGCGACAGGCCGCGTTTACATGGAACGATGCAACTGTGCCTGGCAGGCAAGAAAATGTCGCGCTAAGAAAGACAATGCCCTACATAGGAGAGGAAACTATCTCCAAATATGAGCCAGCCCTTTTTCTCCAGAGATCTTCCACAGCCTGGCTTCCTCTTTGATACACCGACAAAGCTCCAGAGCCACGACTGCTGAGCGTTGGAAAACGCGGTTGGTGCGCTCCTTCCACAGCATCCACACGGTGAGGATGGCCACAGAGTCGAAACCCTTACGCTGGCAGGAGGAATTAGATCACGACTACCCGGCCACCATTCGATGAGCGAGTCGTTAGGTGCCGGAACGAGATGGCCTAGCCCGCAATGAGCAAGCGTCGAATGCCACACCTCCCTAGCGTAGACGCATCCCAAGGCGAGATGGTCCGCAGTTTTCGCCACCTGGTCGCACAGTGGGCACATGACATGGGACGGCATGCCATGCTGTAGACGTCGGTCGGCCGTCCAATGCCTCCTCCGCATGGCCAACCAGAAGTGCAGTTTGCACTTGGCCGGTGCTCAGGCCTTCCAGAGAGCTTTCCCGCCAGGGAAGAGCACGAGGCCGGCGAAGAACAACCTGTAGGTAGAGCTTGCCGAGTACACGCCTTCCGCAGTCCACTTCTAGACGAGTCGATCCGGGGTCGCCGACGATAGTTGCACGGCGAGCAAGGCGTCGGTAAGGAGTAGGAATTGCGTGATAACCCGGACGCTTAGTAGCCCCCCATTTATGTCCCTGATCCAACGCCTATTAGTCAGGGCTGCGGCGTCAGCCACCGTACGGCTAGGACTGGACGCTCGAGCGAGCTTTTCGGCTCGGCCCGAAACTCGCTCTAGCTCGGCCCGACTCAGCTCGGCCCGACAAGAAAATAGGCCGAGCCGAGCTAGCAAATGTCGGCCCGTTCGAAGACCGAGCCGAGACGGTTTTCGCTCGGTCCAGCTCGGTGGCTCGTTCGTAGCCCAATTAATTAATTTTTAGATAATTTTCGGCCCATTGCCTAGACATACCAGCCTACACGAGCAGCCCAAGCCCAGTACGAAGCACCCCTACTCGCACGTGCCTCCTTAGCGAGCGAATGCAGCCGCCCCTGCTTAGGTTTTCCGCCTTGCGGCGCCGCCGCTGTCCAGCTAGTGGCCACCACCCCACGTCGTCCTCCTCGCCGCACACGACGCTGGATGGCTTGCCTTCGACACCGAAGGGGTATGTTCCTGTTCGCCGCTGCGCCGGACGCCGCCGTTCGTCGCTCCCGTGATTCCTCGTCGAGTATGCCACTGTCCCCGGCAAGTTCAGGTATGACCTCCAGTCTATGCCCTCCTCTCCTGACGATGACCCCGGCAGCCGGACACGCGGAGGAGACTTTGCACGCACACAAACGCGCCCACACTTCATCGGCTTCGGCCGGCGGCGCGCACGCACACTGACGGCGTCGACCGCAACCTGACCTGCTTCACTCCTCCACAATTCCACATGCTTGGGACGGCGAGTTCCACATCCTGAATGGTGCTCTTCTGTGAGGCGCCCTACCATGGCATCCTCGACCACGTTGGTGCCGCTCGCGTCATAGAGCTCGACGTCAACAGTATCCGCCTGGCCTGGTCGCGCCCATGCTGCCAGGGCGGGTGCCGTTAGACCGCCCGGCCATTCGTGCCGTGCTCGACGGAGGGTGCTGTGTACGGCCAGAAAGCCACCATTGAGGTCAACTGGATGCTCAGGAGTCAGGAGCACATGTAACGTTGATCTAAGATGCGATCTGCGACGGGGAGATTAAAGGAGCCGCTCAGTTACACTTACATCTAGCACCTTCTTCCTCATTTGTAGGGTAACTGAAGGCAAAGAATTAGGAATAATCAATGCTGCTGTTTCATGTGTATTCATGGATGCCGTTTCATGGAGATGATCAGATTTTTCTTTGTTTTGAGAAATATGGAGATGATCAGATGAATGCGTGTGTCGATCATGGCGGCTGCGAGCGGAAGACTCAGGAAAGATAACTCTGAGCGACATACTGCCGTATTATAGCTTCGTAGATTGTTGATGGCTAACAGCACAAAAAGAAACCTAGTGGCTCGGCCAGCCCAGTCCACAATTATAGCTTCGTAGAGGTTAGGCCCGGGCGACCGCTCTTGGCCGTGGATGGCTGCATGTCTCATGATTGATTGGTGGAGCTGCTGATGTGGTAGATTGTTGATGTGGATAGACTGCATGTTGAGAGAGCTGCTGATAATAAATTCTTTGTAAGATCTTTATACAAAGAATTGATTACGTTAGGATTGAAATTTCCACAGAAATACCTTTGAAAAATCAAAGTTCCTGCAAAAATAAAAGTCTTCTTATGGTTAGTAAATAAGAAGAGTATTTTGACTAGGGATGTCTTACTCAAAAAAGGGTGGAAAGGGGAGAAAGAATGTGTGTTTTGTGGACAAAATGAATCAATTGATCATCTACTGTTCACATGCTCTGCGGCTTCTTTGCTTTGGAGCTTGGTCAGATGTGTTTGTGGTCTGAAGACCATTCCTTTAAATGTTAAAGATTGTTTTGGGTGATGGATTAGCAAATTTAACGAAGAAGACAAGAAAATGGCGATGATTGGGGTGTCTGCTTTATTTTGGGCAATTTGGAAAAGTAGAAATGCAATTGTATTTGAAAGAAAAAGGATAAATGATCCTTTTCAGATAATCAAACTAATGAGTCGATGGTTGATTGATTGGTCCATATTGCAAATAAAGGAGTCATAAAAAAATGCTGGAGCTGGGGGCAAGAATGCTATAACGGGCAGCAAATGAGGTGTACACAGCTGGGCAGGGGTGGCGGATCAATGTGGCGAGGCTCCCTGGATGATCGGCTACGACATCTCCATCTTCTGCTGCTGTTTTTAGTCTTTTGTGTCTGTTAGTTACTAGCTTTTATGTCGATGTCTCTGTTTGGTGTATGGTGGACTTTGTTTGCGCTGGGCCTGGCTGGTTCTCAGAGCCCTGGGTGGATGCGGCCTGTGTTGGCCCTTTTGGTCGGTTAATTGTCGTGCTGATAGTTTAGACCTGTTATATACTATCTTTTCTTCTGAATTCTGTAAGGTTAGTTTTCAGTAATGAAAATCGAAAGGGGCGAGGCCTTCTTTGATAAAAAAAATAGATAACGGGGTGCACGGGGCATGTCCTGTGCATGCTCCTGACCCTATCATGGCGCTATGTCGTGCATTGCATTGCATGGACCAGCTGATTAATCAGTTGATCAGCGCACAGTGAAAACTATGCCGGGCACTGTGCATGTGTGTCCGCGTGTGTAATGTAGCGTAGCGTGTGTGCGCTGCATAGGTGGGCCGGCGTCGTCGTGATTTGTTAGTTTGTGCCGTCTTTTTTCTTTTGAGGTGATGCGCCCTTGTCTCTCCTGCTTTTGCTTTCTGCACAGGACGTACATATGTCTCCTGTCGGGTTGGCTTGGGTCCATACTATATCCCTGGTCCTATACACATATGGTGCACCCAGAAGTGTCGGATCCAAGGTGAGTATGCCACTCAGTTCAGGCAACGCGAGCTAGCTGTCATTCGTGCATCGTGCTGCTGGCCAGCAAGTGTAGCTGCAAGGTCGGGACTCAGGGTGGGACGTGCATAGCAAAGCTGATGCGGATGCATGTGTTCAACAATTAAGGCACCTTCAACCGTTCAACGGCAATTCGTAAAAGCTACAATTGTCCGTATAAAAGCATCAACTATAGTTTGAACAAGCTTCGACGGACCCCGTACAACTGAAAAAAGCTTCAATAGTTCATGTGAAAGCTTCAAACCGTATTTGAAAAAGCTTCAAACGGTGGAGTAGAGAAGTTTCAACCCACCACTATGAAAAGAAAACTACAGCTATCGTTTTGGAAAGCTTCAACCGGTTTTATAAAAGCTTCAATTGGCTTTATAGGAAGCTTCAACCCGCAAGTACACAATGAAAAAATTGCAATCGTTTACATGAAAAGCTTCAACGCGGCGACAAAATGCTGGAACTGGCACCACACCATTGTTGAAAAGCTTCAACCCGGCAATGGCAGCACTCCTTCGTCGGAGCTGCGACCTTTGCCGGTAGGAGCTGCATGGGGCGGAGCCGGCCAGAGCCACGGTGACAGGGGTGCTGCGATCAGGGCGGGCCATGCTGGGAACAAGAGATGGTGATGCTGGAGAGGAGCCGTTGGCCGGGAGGACGTCCAGGCTATGGGGGGCGGTCGAGGGTGGCAGCCGGCGGCTGCATGGACGACCGGCGAGTTGGCTGATGGCTAGGGGAGATCACGGGGAGGGGGTAGGGGGGGGGGGCTGCTCGGGATGAACATGCGTCATTGTTCTTTTAGCTACCGAAGCAATTGGGGAAGAAGGCATCGTGTGGCTAATACAAAACAAATCGTACGCGGTTGGACTGGCCGTATTTCGGTCGGCGCACCGGCGCGTAGCACTCGCCGAAAGAAAAGGGAAAGAAATTTGTCGCCACGTTCCTCACGTGTGCACCCCGTCTCTCTCGAATGGAATCGGTCAAGGAGTGATTTCGCAAATAAAATAAAATAAATCAATCAGTGAGTGATAGTACTCTGATGCTAACTTGCTAAGCAGTCTCTAGTGACCCTGTACGGCAAGGGATCAGCCACCTTGATTACTACTAGTAGCATGTATAACTAATCCTCAACGTGCCTGGACTCATCGATTAATAATCTAGCGCGCCACATGCATGATTTGGTGTCCGCGGTGCTCCACGTATAAAGAGAGAGAAAATACTACTCACGTTAAGCCATGCATGCTGTTGCCGAAATGTCAGTACACGCATTCCCGCGGACATAGTTCTTCTGGTATTTGGACGCATGGACTCTTGCATGCGGCGCCGTACCCATGGGTGTAGCACGGTGTACATATCTGTCACGCACAATGAATGCTGAAACATAAAATGGTTTCGTCTCATGACATCCAATCCAGTTGGACCCGAGATGTGGTCGCTGGACCGGCTTCAACACTGCATGCTATCAGTGTGCAGTAGCTCCTGCAGCTAGTATGCTTTCAGTAGAGGTAGGACGGGCTTCCGTACGTGCATAAAATAGGTACCAGGGCCTAGTTTACATCCTTTTGGATGGTCAGCGTTCATGCCGTGGCTGCAAGGCACGAAGGCAAGCTCCAGTAGGTCTGGTACTATTTTCTTCTCTTGTTGGACACCATCTCCATTCCATGGAGTATTGGGGCCCAGTTCTTTTGTCAGAATCTGGGGATTCTCCCAGAATCCAACCCCGACCCAGCTTCTCCCAGAATCTTTGAGCCTCATTTATTTTACAATCCTATCTAGTTAGGGTCTAATCTGACAATATTGCAAAATAAATGGGACTCAAAGATTCTGGGAGAAGCTGGGTAGGGGTTGAATTCTGGGAGAATCCCCAAATTCTAGGAAAAGAACTGGGCCTGGATGGGCTAGCAAACCGCCATTGTATTCTGATTTTTGCAGCACAGCCTGTACTGCACGAGTAGCTCCTGCAGTGCAGTCGTTTGCCTAGCACTAGTATCAGCTAGCTACGCGGTGACAGTGCCTAGGTTCGAGTACACGATGAAGATAAACGGAAGGTAGGGGTCAGGCGCACGACGGATGCTGGGATGCATGGCGAGCGAGGAGACACACGTCTTCAAAGGAGCGGTCACCAAATGTTTTGTAAGCATGCGTGGGCGTAATCAATCATGGGTTGCACGGACCGTGCCACGCGATTGCAATAGGGCGCTGGTCTGCGCCGGCGCGCCGGCCCAAGTTTGGGCTGGTCGCCTAGCAGCCGCACGATTAGAGTGACCAGGTCCGCTCGATTTGCATCTCTCCTTCCTCCCGCACAGGATCGAGCCCGCGTCGCCTCCGCCTTCGCACCCCACGCCGCCACCTCGCGCTCGTTCGCGGCTAACGGTCACCCCCGCGCCACCACCCCTCGCCCCCTGGTCGTCGTGCTCGTCGTCTACTGTCGCCATCAACGAACACACCTCTTTGATGGAAAAACCATGGCGGCCATCGTGGCAACATTTTCATCACTGGTCGAAGCAAAACAGAGACATAGTTGTAGCAAAAAACATTGTGGCTGTCTGCTGCCGGTTATAGCTCACCGTGCAGGTCGCAAATACACGGCTGCCGTCGTGGCAACGATTTCCAATGATGATCATAGCAAAACGTGGTCACGGTTGTAGCAAAAGAACATCATGGCCATCGCCGCCAGTTGTAGTCGTCGTGCAAGTCATGAACATTACCGTCTTTGGTTGTAGCAAATCACCTCACGGTTCCAGCAAATGAACACCGTGGTTCCAGCATTTTTCCTTGCCGGTTCCAGCATCTAGCGATAGCGGGTTGCAACATCTGTGGGCGCGCAGTCACCGCCCCGTAGTAGCAAAAAATCATGCCGGTTCCAACATCTAGTCAGAGTGGTTGCAGCATCTGCAAGTGTGGTCACCACAGTCACAGTCCGTAGTAGCAAAAAATTATACCCGTTGTAGCACTTTGGCTCACCGGTTGTAGCACAACTTGCTTGTCAGAGGCATCCCGGTGCTTGGCCTCATCGTGCGTGGCCATGGCGAAGGGAGCGGGCATGGTGACGGGCGCATCCATGGCGACGACGGGATCTGAAGGAGGAAGACGAGGAGTGCGGCCACCCCCGTGCGTGGACGCGGCTAAAGAGAGAAGGGGATAGGAGAAAGAAGATAAGGCGGGGGCAGGGGGCTCGCATGAGGAGTACGATGGCCTGGATCGAGTGGCTCGCGCAGGACCGGCCGAAAGTTTCGGCCTGCGCACCGCGCAGAAACATTTACCATTGCAATATATGCATGTCCTACATGCTCCCATCATTCTAGGACCATCACTATGCATGGACCAGGACCATTTAGTTGATGCGTGGTAGTAGAAACGAACAATAAGAGCAACTCCAACGGGCCGACCCAAACGGATGGCGATTTCGTCCACTTTTTGTCGGTTTGGGTCGGCCGCCCGCCCGGCGACCGCCCTGTTTTTGATATGGGTTGGCAGCGCGCCTAACGCGTTGACCCATATGTGCCGGCGTGACCGGCTGGCCGCCCATTTTTACATGATTTGCATTTAACATATTGTCAAATGAAAATATTAAACAAGCCAAATAGTCTGGCTGCCCAAATAAATAGTATAGTTTTACAGGCCAAATACAAATAAAAATGTTTCACATAGTTTTGCAAACGAATAAAAGAAGATACATCTATTGGTTGCTGCTACCTCTTGAGCACTGCGTTGGATTTCCTTGAAGAGGAAAGGGTAGTGAAGCACAGTAGCGTAAGTATTTCTCTCAGTTTTTGAGAACCAAGGTATCAATCCAGTAGGAGGCTACGCGCGAGTCCCTCGTACCTACACAAAGCAAATAATTCCTCGCAACCAATGCGATAAGGGGTTGTCAATCCCTTCACGGTCACTTACGAGAGTGAGATCTGATAGTGATGATAAGATAATATTTTTGGTATTTTTATGATAAAGATGCACAGTAAAATAAAACCAAAGTAAAAAAGCAAAGGAAATAACTAAGTATTGGAAGATTGATATGATGAAGATGGACCCGGGGGCCATAGATTTCACTAGTGGCTTCTCTCAAAAGCATAAGTATTTTACGGTGGGTGGACGAATTACTGTTGAGCAATTGACAGAATTGAGCATAGTAATGAGAATATCTAGGTATAATCATGTATATAGGCATCACGTCCGAGACAAGTAGACCGACTCCTGCCTGCATCTACTACTATTACTCCACTCATCGACCGCTATCCAGCATGCATCTAGAATATTAAGTTCATGAAAACAGAGTAACGCCTTAAGCAAGATGACATGATGTAGAGGGATAAATTCATGCAATATGATAAAAACCCCATCTTGTTATCCTCGATGACAACAATACAATACGTGCCTTGCTGCTGCTACTGTCACTGGGAAAGGACACCGCAAGATTGAACCCAAAGCTAAGCACTTCTCCCATTGCAAGAAAGATCAATCTAGTAGGCCAAACCAAACTAATAATTCGAAGAGACTTGCAAAGATAACCAATCATACATAAAAGAATTCAGAAAAGATTCAAATATTGTTCATAGATAATCTTGATCATAAACCCAGAATTCATCGGTCTCAACAAACAGACCGCAAAAACAAGATTACATTGAATAGATCTCCCCGAGAGAGGGGGAGAACATTGTATTGAGATCCAAAAAGAGAGAAGAAGCCATCTAGCTACTAACTATGGACCCGAAGGTTTAAAGTAAACTACCTACACTTCGTCAGAGGGGCTATGGTGTTGATGTAGAAGCCCTCCGTGATGGATGCCCCCTCCGACGGAGCTCCGGAACAGGCCCCAAGATGGGATCTCATGGGTACAGAACGTTGCAATGGTGGAATTAGGTTTTTGGCTCCGTATCTGATCGTTTGGGGGTATGTAGGTATATATAAGAGGAAGGAGTACGTCGGTGGAGCAACAGGGGGCCCACGAGCATGGAGGGCGCGCCTGGGGGGAGGGGGCGCCCCCTACCTCGTGGCCTCCTGGAAGCTTCCTTGACGTGGGGTCCAAGTCACCTGGCTCATGTTCGGTGAGAAAATCACGTTCCCGAAGGTTTCATTCCGTTTGGACTCCGTTTGATATTCCTTTTTGCGAAACTCTGAAATAGGCAAAAAACAACAATTCTGGGTTGGGCCTCCGGTTAATAGGTTAGTCCCAAAAATAATATAAAAGTGAATAATAAAGCCCATTAATGTCCAAAACAGTAGATTATATAGCACGGAGCAATAAAAAATTATAGATACGTCAGAGATGTATCAAGCATCCCCAAGCTTAATTCCTGCTCGTCCTCGAGTAGGTAAATGATAATAAAGATAATTTTTGATGCGGAGTGCTACTTGGCATAATTTCAATGTAATTCTTCTTAATTGTGGTATGAATATTCAGATCTGAAAGATTCAAGACATAAGTTTAATATTGACATAAAAATAATAATACTTCAATTATAATAACAAAGCAATCATGTCTTCTCAAAATAACATGGCCAAAGAAAGTTATCCCTACTAAATCATATAGTTTGGCTATGCTCTATCTTCACCACACAAAGTAGTTAAATCATGCACAGCCCCGATGACAAGCCAAGGAATTGTTTCATACTTTTGACATTTTCAAACTTTTCAATCTTCACACAATACATGAGCGTGAGCCATGGATATAGCACTATATGTGGAATAGAATTGTGGTTGTGGAGAAGACAAAAAGGGAGAAGATAGTCTCACATTAACTAGGCGTATCAATGGTCTATGGAGATGCCCATCAATAGATATCAATGTGAGTGAGTAGGGATTGCCATGCAACGGATGCACTAGTGCTATAAGCATATGAAAGCTCAACGAAAGAAACTAAGTGGGTGTGCATCCAACTCGCTTGCTCACGAAGACCTAGGGCATTTTGAGGAAGCCCATCATTGGAATATACAAGCCAAGTTCTATAATGAAAAATTCCCACTAGTATATGAAAGTGACAAAATGAGAGACTCTCTATCATGAAGATCATGGTGCTACTTTGAAGCACAAGTGTGGTAAAAGGATATTAACATTGTCCCTTCTCTCTTTTTCTCTCATTTTTTGGGCCTTTTCTGTTTTTTTATGGCCTCTTTTCTTTCTTTCTTTTTTTTCGTCCAGAGTCTCATCCCGACTTGTGGGGGAATCACAGTCTCCATCATGCTTTTCCTCACTTGGGATAATGCTCTAAAAATGAAGATCATCACACTTTTATTTTCTTACAACTCAACAATTACAACTTGATACTTAGAACAAAATATGACTCTATATGAATGCCTCCGGCGGTGTACCGGGATATGCAATCAATCAAGAGTGACATGTATGAAAGAATTATGAATGGTGGCTTTGCCACAAATACGATGTCAACTACATGATCATGCTAAGCAATATGGCAATGATGGAGCGTGTCATAATAAATGGAACGGTGGAAAGTTGCATGGAAATATATCTCAGAATGGCTATGGAAATGCCATGATAGGTAGGTATGGTGGCTGTTTTGAGGAAGGTATATGGTGGGTGTATGATACCGGCGAAAAGTGCATGGTATGAGAGAGTCTAGCAATGGTGGAAGGAAGAAAAGTGTGTATAATCCATGGACTCAACATTAGTCATAAAGAACTCATATACTTATTGCAAAAATCTACAAGTTATCAAAGCAAAGTATTACGCTCATGCTCCTAGGGGCATATATTGTTAGGAAAAGACCATCGCTCGTCCCCGACCGCCACTGATCAGGAAGACAATCAATAAATAAATCATGTTCCGACTTCATCACATAACGGTTCACCATACGTGCATGCTACGGGAATCACAAACTTTAACACAAGTATTTCTCAAATTCACAACTCCTCAACTAGCATGACTCTAATATAACCATCTTCATATCTCAAAACAATTATCAAGCATCAAACTTCTCATGGTATTCAACACACTCATAAGAAAGTTTTTACAAATCTTGAATACCAAGCATATTATGATTTTTTTAAGCAAATTACCATGCTAGTTAAGACTCCCAAAATAATCTAAGTGAATCATGAGAGATCAATAGTTTCTATAAAACAAATCCACCACCGTGCTCTAAAAGATATAAGTGAAGCACTAGAGCAAAACTATATAACTCAGAAGATATAAGCGAAGCACATAGAGTATTCTAACAAAGTCCAAATCATGTATGGCTCTGTCAAAAGGTGTGTATAGCAAGGATGATTGTGGTGAACTAAAAAACAAAGACTCAAATCATACAAGACGCTCCAAGCAAAACACATATCATGTGGTCAATAAAAATATAGCTCCAAGTAAAGCTACCGATGGAAGTAGACGAAAGATGGGATGCCTTCCGGGGCATCCCCAAGCTTTGGCTTTTTGGTGTCCTTAGATTATCTTGGGGGTGCCATGTGCATCCCCAAGCTTAGGCTCTTGCCACTCCTTGTTCCATAATCCATCAAAAATCTTTCACCCAAAACTTGAAAACTTCACAACACAAAACTCAACAAAAATCTCGTGAGCTCCCTTAACGAAAGAAAACAAAAGACCACTTGAAGGTACTGTAATGAACTCGTTCTTTATTTATATTGGTGTTAAACCTAATGTATTCCAACTTCTTTATGGTTTATAAACTATTTTATTAGCCATAGATTCATCAAAATAAGCGAACAACACATAAAAACAGAATCTGTCAAAAAGAGAACAGTCTGTAGTAATCTGTAACTAACGCAAACTTCTCGAACTCCAACAAATCAGCCAAAATAGGAAGACCTAGGAAATGTGTTTATTGATCAGGAGCAATAGGAATCAGTATTTTATCACGTTCTGGTGATTTTTAACAATTGTTTTCGTGAACAGAAAGTTTCCGGAAATTACAGCAAGATCAAATAACTATCATCCAAGAAGATCCTATAGGTTTAACTTGGCACAAACACTAATTGAAACATAAAAACATATCTAACCAGAGGCTAGAAAAAATATTTATTCCTAAACAGAAGCGAAAAGAAAGAAACTAAAATAAAATTGGGTTCCCTCCCAACAAGCGCTATCGTTTAACGCCCCTAGCTAGGCATAAAAGCAAGGATAGATCTAGGTATTGCCATCTTTGGTAGGCAATTCTTCAATGAGACATCTCCCTTCTTTAGAAATTTCTTTCTTTTTAGTAATTATCAAACTTTTAGGCACAAGATCAAAAAATTCATTCGTAGCAAATGGTTCCTTAATGATAGCAAAAAGATTGGGATGAATACTTATAGATTTGAGATCCGCAGTTTCCTTACTAGAGGATTCACCCTTATTTTTAGGAACATACATAAGCTTGGCAATTTTAGTGGGAGGACTAGGAGTATTATTTACGGAAGAAAAAGCGGTTCCCAAGTTGGTAATGATACCCTCAAGTTTATCGATTCTAGTGGAATCTTGATTTATGCTCTCATTAACTATGGGTTCTTTCTCCTTAATATTTTTCCAAGTGACTCCTATCTTAGATCCATATTGGGTAATTTGGTTGTGGATCTTTTTATCCAGATTTTCAATTAACTCTACGGTAGAAACTTTATTTTCAATAATTTCAAGTCTTTGCATTAAATGCTCCAAAGTTAACATTGTTCCATTAACCAAAAGGGGTGGTGAGCCAAATAAATCTATCATAGCATTATAAGAATCAAAAGTATGGCTACCCAAGAAATTCCCTATGGTAATGGTATCAAGGATATATCTATACCAAGGATTAGCACCTACATAAAAATTGCGGAGAAGAACGGAAGTAGATTGCTTCCTGGTAAATCTATTTTGAGCATTGCAAATTCTATACCAAGCGTCTTTTAAATTTTCTTCCTCCCTTTGCTTAAAATTAAGAACTTCATTCTCGGGAGAAAACGGAGAAGATAAAGGACTAGCCATGACGGCAAGGCAAGAAAACGGGAAAAGAGAGGGCGAATAAAACGGCAAGGGTGAAGTGGGGGAGAGGAAAACGAGAGGTAAATGGCAAATAATGTAATGCGGGAGACAAGGGATTGTGACGGGTAATTGGTATGTTGACTTTTGCGTAGGCTCCCGGCAACGGTGCCAGAAATCTTCTCTGCTACCTCTTGAGCACTGCGTTGGATTTCCTTGAAGAGGAAAGGGTGATGAAGCAAAGTAGCGTAACTATTTCCCTCAGTTTTTGAGAACCAAGGTATCAATCCAGTAGGAGGCTACGCGCGAGTCCCTCGTATCTACACAAAGCAAATAACTCCTCGCAACCAACGCGATAGGGGTTGTCAATCCCTTCACGGTCACTTACGGAGTGAGATCTGGTAGAAATGATAAGATAATATTTTTGGTATTTTTGTGATAAAGATGCAAAGTAAAATAAAAGCAAAGTAAAAAAGCAAAGGAAATAACTAAGTATTGGAAGATTGTATGATGAAGATAGACCCGGGGGCCAAAGATTTCACTAGTGGCTTCTCTCAAGAGCATAAGTATTTTATGGTGGGTGAACGAATTACTGTTGAGCAACTGACAGAATTGAGCATAGTTATGAGAATATCTAGGTATGATCATGTATATAGGCATCATGTCCGAGACAAGTAGACCGACTCTTGCCTGCATCTACTACTATTACTCCACTCATCGACCGCCATCCAGCATGCATCTAGAGTATTAAGTTCATAAGAACAGAGTAACGCTTTAAGCAAGATGACATGATGTAGAGGGATAAACTCATGCAATATGATATAAACCCCATCTTGTTATCCTCGATGGCAACAATACAATACGTGTCTTGCTGCCCCTACCGTCACTGGGAAAGGACATCGCAAGATTGAACCCAAAGCTAAGCACTTCTCCCATTAAAAGAAAGATTAATCTAGTAGGCCAAACCAAACTGATAATTCGAATAGACATGCAAAGATAACCAATCATACATAAAAGAATTCAGAAGATTCAAATATTGTTCATAGATAAACTTGATCGTAAACCCAGAATTCATCGATCTCAACAAACACACCGCAAAAACAAGATTACATCGAATAGATCTCCACGAGAGAGGGGGAGAACATTGTATTGAGATCCAAAAATAGAGAAGAAGCCATCTAGCTACTAACTATGGACCCGAAGGTCTGAAGTAAACTACTCACACTTTATCGGAGAGGCTATGGTGTTGATGTAGAAGCCCTCCGTGATGGATGCCCCCTCCGGCGGAGCTCCGGAACAGGCCCCAAGATGGGATCTCGTGGGTACAGAAGGTTGCGGTGTTGGAATTAGGTTTTTGGCTCCGTATCTGATCGTTTGGGGGTACGTAGGTATATATAAGAGGAAGGAGTACGTCGGTGGAGCAACAGGGGGCCCACAAGGGTGGACGGTGCGCTTGGGGGTAGGGCGCGCCCCCCTACCTCGTGGCCTCCTGGAAGCTTCCTTGACGTAGGGTCCAAGTCTCCTGGATCATGTTCGGTGAGAAAATCACGTTCCCGAAGGTTTCATTCCGTTTGGACTCTGTTTGATATTCCTATTTTGCGAAACTCTGAAATAGGGAAAAACAGCAATTCTGGGCTGGGCCTCCGGTTAATAGGTTAGTCCCAAAAATAATATAAAAGTGAATAATAAAGCCCATTAATGTCCAAAACAGTAGATAATATAGCATGGAGCAATCAAAAATTATAGATACGTTGGAGACGTATCAGTTGCCAACATGAGCCCACATATGCTCAACCAAATCATTTTGCAGTTGCATGTGAGTTTCCCAATCACACATGTTTTCATGAAATTGAGTGAACAGCTCAAATGTTGCCACTACTCCATGCTCAGGCACAACACACTAGTAGAAAAAGGGCCATTTGTCCCGGTTCGTAAGGGCCTTTTGTCCCGGTTTTGGAACCGGGACTAAAAGGTCGTTACTAATGCCCTTGGCCTTTAGTCCCGGTTCTTACACGAACCGGGACAGATGGGCCTCCATGTGGCCGCTGCGGCCAGCCCAGGAAGGTGGGGCGTTTGATACCGGTTGGTGACACCAACCAGGACCAAAAGGCATCCACGCGTCTGCTATGCCTAAACATGGCTTAGATTGAAGTGAAGGCAACATGTGGTGCATGATGAAAGTAATACTAATCCTAACTTTGATCAAGTTTGGATTGTACTACTTTCGAAATGCAGCACATGCATGTTGCCTTCACTTCAATCCAATCCATGTTCATTTCACCCGCTGATATGCTCGCATCATGCATCATCATATATAATAACAAGTTCTACTAATCATCATCATACAACTTCTACTCGTTATTAATAACAAGTCATACGATCATCATCCTCATAGTCATCGAACGAACCCTACTTAATTGTTCTTAGCACATGATCATCAGTATTAGGTAGGACCTAAATACCCTCTTTAAGGTAAAATAGCATA
Source organism: Triticum aestivum (assembly GCF_018294505.1). NCBI lineage: Eukaryota > Viridiplantae > Streptophyta > Magnoliopsida > Poales > Poaceae > Triticum > Triticum aestivum. Next base: position 14,336,891 of record NC_057810.1, read on the forward strand.
AAACAATATAGACCCTGACTCTCCATAATGGAGAATGGAGATCATCCTATCTCCAATTCTTGTGCTTCGCTTTCTTTTGCTTCCAAGAACCTCCTTACGACTGTCCATACATTTTTTCCATTCTTTGATTAGCATGTCTCCACTTCTTTGAGAAATCCGGTATGGATAGTTGAGATTCGTAGGATGACCTGAATATATGTTCAAAACATGAAGGCTGCCATTCTGATACACCAAATGAGGCACACAATCCTCTGGGATTCTCTGTTGAAAAACATAGTAATAACATAGTTAGCAATGATGTACTAGTTTTAGAAGTATGCACAAGATGCATGGATGTCGTAATAGTAAAAAACCTTACCAGGGTATCTCCATGGTAGTTACCGTAGTTCAACACGCGCACTAGTGGCACGTATTGACCATAATGTTGAGGAGTTTGATTTTAGATATTGTAATTCTCAATATTAGTACAAAATCCGACCAGATGATTTTTCTCCTGATAAGTTAATTCGGAGCCATCGGTGTAGTGGGTTTTGTCTACCATGTTCCGCACATTACTTGAACAATTAAAATAAGCTGTCAATGGAAATAAGTTGTCAATTATTTTGAAATAAACAATATAAATTAACTAATAACTATGTTTGAGAAACTCACATAGCGGTAGAATTGGAGGCGTATCAACAAGGACCCAAATGTCCATATTGTCTTGCTCGATTTCAGGATCACCAAGATCCATGGTGACAAGCATACCCTCATCAAAACCATACATCTTGCAAAGTGCTTCCCATTTTTTGCAACCAAAATGGGTTACGCTCTTAGAGTTGTACAACTTTACTTCAAAATCCACACCATGATGGGTCCTTAGGTGAACTTTCTTTGTTTCGAAACTTCATGGTCTTCAAAACCCATCCTCTCCAAGACATAGCATCTTGCATGGCATGGGATAAGCTAGTCGAATTGTAAAAGATGAAAAGTACACATTGAAATATTTGAAGTCGTGCTTAATTACGAAAAAATAACACTTGTCGTCGTTGCGTACCGTTTCAACATCAAAGGTCTCCTCCAGCTTAATGCTGAAACGCCGATCTTCGTCCAGGTGAGGCCTGTCGCACAGACCTCGGTCGTCGTGGCACCAGTCGCACTCCCCCGGGAGACTTTCGCCATCCGAGTACGACATTTCCTATGTTCATAATTCAAATATTATACATCTACAATTAAATATATGTACTAAAAAACCTAAGTTAGATCATTATTATTCATCACGGGTTGACTATCGGTCTGTCGAGTCTTTTCTTGAAAACTCTCAGCTCACGTGGTATATACATTCGACCGTTGGTGATGGTCACTCCTCCTTTCATCCCCGAGTGCATTACACCAAAATGTCTAGCACACGAGAATGAAGGAGAAGCGACCCCCACGACAACAGTCGGGATTCTTCGTCCTCTCATATATATATGGTGGAACTCTTCCTCACTGATTCCTCTCTAACATTTGCAACCGTCGACGATGGTAGCTCCTACTTTCGTTCCCGAGTGCATTACACCAAATTTTCTAGCACACAGGAACGAAGGAGAAGCTACCCCCATGACAACAGTCCGGATTCTTCGTCCTCTTATATATGGTGGAGACTCAACAGACTTAAAGTCAACCTGAAATATCGTTTAATTATCTTTCAAAAATCGTGTCGTGGCTGGTCTCACCTTGAGGTCGGACGGGGGTCAGTGACGAGGACGACGACGGGGATGATGGAGTGGGGCTCCTAGATTTCTGCGAAAACAAAAACCCTATAAGCTATCAACTAATCATATGCATATGCCTTGCATAGTGCTCTCCAATTAAAGCATTCAAAGTAGGAGTAGTTTTCCAATTTGAGCATTCAATAAGCAAAATCAAATCACAAAATAAAGTAGTATTCAAATTAGGATGCATTCAATTATAAGCAAAAGTACATCATCTCCATGCGTCCGTACATCGTCGAATATTATCACTAATACACCTCGAATACATATAGTACAGCTAGAACCGTAGTGCCCGACGGGTATCGGCGCGGGCGGTGGACGCCCAAAGAGAAGGAACCATCACAGGATCATAGCTCCGGTGAGATCCCTGAAGAACCTGCCAGGTATTGTTGAACCTGCCCTTCAACGCAACCATGTAGCGACGGACGTGCTCGTCCTCCTCGCTGACACGGTGACGTACCACCTCCGCGGTGTCCGGAAGCCTCTGCACCATCACTGGCCCACGCGGCCGCCACCAAACAAGGATCGGGTCAATGATGGGCTGGCTCCTCACCAACCTACGCCCTCCGGAAGGTAGCACCTCCCAAAACCAGCCCGAAGGAGCCCAGTCCCGGACATGGCCCCTCTGATCAAGCCGGCCTCCTCCTCCAAGTCGATGACAAGGATGCGGGATTGGCATCGTCAACGTCGATGCGGGAATAATTGCTTTAACTAAAAAAATAAACTAGTTCTATTAATTTTCTTGCTAAAAATAAACTACTTCTATAGTAAAATAAACTAGTTTTATTAAATCAACTAGTTCAACTACTAAGCACTTACTATAAATAGAATAAAGTAGTACTTACTAAAAATAAACTAGTTTAACTAGTTCTATTATTTTTCTAACTAATTATATTAAACACTTTCTCTTCTTATTCTATGAACAAAATTACAACAGAAAAAATCATAAAAATTCTATGAACAAAATAAAAATTATATGAACAAAATTACAACAGAAAAAAAATCATAAAAATTCGATGAAAAAAATTGACATATTCTTTGCATATATATGAACACACAAACATTTCATTATTCAACAATAACATCACCCAAAAAAACTATGAACAGAAAAAAAATTCTAACTTTGGCATATTCATTTATGAACAAATTACAACAACTCAACTAACTACACATCTAAATTAACTACACATCTAAATTAACTACACATCTAAATTAGGAAAATTCATATAATGAGCTCGTACTGCGCAAGGGGGCGGCGATCGACGAGGAGGCAGGGCACAGGGGTGACGGTGAGGGGCGCGGCGATGGGCGACGAGGAGGCAGGGGGCGGCGACAGCGACGGTGAGGGGCGCGGAGACGGTCGACGAGGAGGCAGGGGGCACGGGGCGGCGACGGCATCTGGGCGGTGCGGGACGGTGTCGGGGCGGCGCGGGACGGCGTCCGAGGCAGGGGCAACGACGACGAAGGCGAGGCGTAGAGGGGCAGCCTGGCGGCATCGTCGGGGCTGGGAAAGACGAACTGAATGAAAAATTTCACAAGTGCTAGTTATATAGAGGAAGCATTGGTCCCGGTTCATGAAAGAAACCTGGTGAATGCGACCTTTAGTCCCGGTTGGTGACACCACCCGGGCCTAAAGTGGGGCATTGGTACCGGTTAGTGCCATGAACCGGTACCAATGCACCCCTTTAGTTCCGATTGGTGCCACCAACTGGGACCAAAGGCCTTGTGCTGCTGCGCCCGTGTCGAAAGCTTAGTCCCACCTCGCTAGTTGAGAGGGGCGCGCAGTGGTTTATAAGCCCCACTGCCGCACCCCTCTCGAGCTCCTCTCCATTGCAGGCTTACGGGCCTAATAGTCACTACTATGCCTGATGGGCCTACTGGGCCTTCTGCGGGCCTGAATCCTGGCCCATCGATGGGTTTCTAGTCCTATTCAGGCTGTGGTGGCCCAGTAGGTAGCATATTTTTTATTTTTTGCATTTTTTGTTTTCTTTTTTGCTTTATTTATTTTGTTTTGTTTCTACTTACAACAAAAAACTTATTTATTTTATTTTGTTTCTAATTACTTATTTACTTTACTTTTTGATAATTCTTTTTGCTATTAAAGTTTCTAACAAAAAAAGTTCGTTATGAAAATTCCTTTTGCTTTTAATGATTTTGAACAGAAAATACTTCGATAATTTTAGTTGCATCAATTTTATATAATTTTAGTTTCAATAATACTAGAGGTTGCTTATAATGTTTTGAAGAGAAAATACTTTGATAATTTTAGTTGATAGCTTATAGGGCAATGGTGTTTATATATTTTATTAAAGTTTATATGTTTTTAAACTTATTTGAACTCCTGAATTTTTGTGTGTTCAAAATGCACCATTCAAAGCCACATCATCAATTTTCAACCCTTTCTGACTTCATTTGTTTTTTTGATGCATTTACTGATTATTTTGAGCTATAAGACACTAAAATTGAAAAGCATTTCAAATGAACTCTGAAAAGGTTGAAAGTTAGCATGGTATCATCATTTCATCCACATAGCATCACTAGTAGAAAAGGGGGCAAAGGTCTAGGCCGGGTCAGCCCATTAGTCCCGGTTCAGTCCAGAACCGGGACCCATGGGGGCATTGGACCCGGTTCGTGAGCCCCGGGGGCCGGCCGGGCCACGTGGGCCATTGGTCCCGGTTAGTCTGGACCTTTTGGTCCCGGTTGGTGGGACGAACCGGGACCAATGGGTCTCTCTCCTGGCCCACCACCATTGGTCCCGCTTGGTGGCTTGAACCAGGACCAAAGGCTGCCCTTTAGTCCCGGTTCATGCCACCAACCGGGACCAATGAAGTGCCTATATATACCCCCTCGTGTAAGAGCAGAGCACACTGCTCCGTTTTTTCTGGCCGCCGAGGGGAGAGAGCTTGGTGGTGCTCTAGCTCACCTCCTATGCACACAAGGTGTTCGATGGAATGCCCGAGCGACACTACTTAAGCTTTCTCCTCTCCAAGCTCGACCTCCAAGCTCCATTTTCCTCAATATTTGTGTAGGTTTAGCGGTCCGTCATGCCCCGTCCCCATCTTCACCGTCGTCGATCACCCGTGCCGATCTCATCGCCGGCACCACCGTGGTGAGCCTCTTGTTCTTATCTTCTTTCTGAAAGGAAAAATATTCTTACTTGTATGTTTAGATAGATACTTGTATTATTTTCTTACTTTTATTATTGCATCTTATATAGTGCGATGGTTTTGGTATCCGCCCCCGTCGGCCCTCATCCTGTCTATTATTCGGATGTGGTATATATTTTCTTTATAACTATTGGTTCATTTATTTTTACGAAAATTATGCCGGCCAACGTGACATAGATTTTATTTATCTAGGAGGTATGTGAACCAGAAATTCCAACCGACCCTATTGTCGAGAGGTTAAATTTAGTTGAAGAAGAAAACAATTTCTTGAAGGAAAAAAAATTGAGGAGGAGAAGATGATATTGGAGTTGCATGTTGCGGATGTCGTCGATGATCACAAGATCAAGATGGATGCAATGCGCTTGAAGATTAGAAAGATTAGAAAATATGCCATTCATACCGAGGCTTGGTATCATTATGCCGTTGGATCAATTGTTACCTTGGTTGCGATTATGATCGCATTTGTTTTCGCATTGAAATGTTTTACATAGTTTCAATGTATGGTTTAATTAATTAGATGCTATGGAGAGCTATATGTTGTTAGATGAGAACTATGTATTTACTTTGGTTTTAATGTGATGATGAACTTCTATTAATTTGGTCACTTATTTATCAATTCATGATGTTCTGTAATGATTTTTGACACACTTAATTATATATAATGCATGCAGATGAACCGGCAATGGATGTACGGTGATTATGACGCAACTGCTTCCGGTTGCATTGAGGGGGCTTCTACCGGAAAACGTCCGGTTAGCCATTGTGAAGCTATGTGCATTCCTCATTGCAATATCTCAGAAGGTGATCGATCTAGAAATCGTACCAACGCTAAGGAGTGATGTGGCGCAATGTCTTGTCAGTTTCGAGGTGGTGTTCCCACCATCCTTCTTCAATATCATGACGCACGTCCTAGTTCATCTAGTCGATGAGATTGTCATTCTGGGGCCCGTATTTCTACACAATATGTTCCCCTTTGAGAGGTTCATGGGAGTCCTAAAGAAATATGTCCGTAACCGCACTAGGCCAGAAGGAAGGATCTCCATGGGCCATTAAACAGAGGATGTCATCGGGTTTTGTGTTGACTTCATTCCTGGCCTTAAGAAGATAGGTCTCCCTAAATCATGGTATGAGGGGAGACTGACTGGAAAAGGCACGCTTGGAAGGGACTCAATAATATGCAGGGACGGATATTCTTGGTCTCAAGCACACTGCACAGTTCTACAGAACTCTACCTTGGTGACCCCGTATGTTGATGAACACAAGAACAGTCTGCGCTCCAAACACCCGGAGCAGTGCGACGACTGGATTACATGTGAACACATCAGGACTTTCAGCAGTTGGTTGGAAACACGTCTCAGAGGTGACAAGACTATTTGTGATGAGTTGTACTTGTTGTCCAGGGAACATCTTTGACTGTATTGATTTACAAAGGATACAAGATAAATGAGAATACATTTTACATGATTGACCAAGATCAAAAGAGCACCAAGCAAAGCAGCGGTGTCCGCTTTGATGCAGCAACCGAGAGGGGAAAGGACACATATTATGGTTACATAGTGGACATATGGGAACTTGACTACGGACCTGATTTTAAGGTCCCTTCATTTAAGTGCAAATGGGTCAATCTGTCAAGAGGCGGGGTACAAGTAGACCCACAGTACGGAATGACAACAGTGGATCTGAAAAATCTTGGGTACACTGATGAACCGTTCGTCCTAGCCAATAATGTGGCACAGGTTATCTATGTGAAGGACATGTCTACCAGACCGAGAAAAAGAAAAGATAAGGAAGCGAATACATCATACGATGCGCCAAAGCGCCACATAGTTCTGTCAGGAAAAAGGGACATCGTGGGAGTGGAGGGCAAGACAGACATGTCCGAAGATTATGAAAAGTTTCATGAAATTCCTCCCTTCAAAGTCAAGGCTGACCCAAGCATCCTGATAAATGATGAAGATTATCCATGGTTATGGCGCAATAAGGAAAGGACACAAGCGAAGAAAAAGTGAAGACTTTCTCCACAACTATTATGATGATACCATGCCAACTTTCAACCTTTTTGTAGTTCATTTGAAATGCATCTTGTAACAGACAAGTTTCCGTATAAAATCCTGATTGTCCGTTTTGTACACGAAGTGCATCCAGTTTTTGCCATAACCCTCTCAACTTTCTTGCATATGCTATGTGGATGAAATGATGATACCATGCCAAAATGAAAGAGAGGCCCAATGCTCACCTGCACGTTGCTTAGCTTCAGGCCAACGTGCAGGTGAGCACTGCGCTTCTCCCTTCATCGTCTCTACACTCAGGGATTATAAACCGCTGTGAGTCCCTCTCGCTTGGTGAGGTGGGACTAAAAAACAGCTGCAGAAAGAATCAACTAAAAGAACTCTTTTACCGGTTCATGCCACGAACCGATACTAAAAGGTGCTCGTGGGGCCCCAGCCTTAAAACATGTACCAATTAAAATGCCTTTGTAACAGCCTTAGAAATGGTACTAAAGGAATCAAATAAAAAGCTTTTATAAACCTCTAGTATTATTGAAACTAAAATTGTATAGAATTTTGTTACAAACTTTAATAGCAAAAAGAATTATCATAAAAGAAAAAAATAGGTAATTAGAATTTTGTTCAAAACATTAAAAGCAAAAAGAATTATCAGAAAAGAAAATAAATAAGTAATTAGAATTTTGTTACAAACTTTAATAGCAAAAAGAATTATCGTAAAAGATAATAAATAAGTAATTAGAAACAAAAAATAAAGCAAAAAAACTGGGGAAAAATTAAAAAAAGTGCCACCTACAGGGCCACCACGGCCTGCATACGACTAGAAACCCATTACTAGGGCCAGGATGCAGGCCCGCGGTAGGCCCAATAGGCCCACAAGCACAGAGAGTGATTTTAAGCCCGTAAGCCTGCAGTGGAGAGGAGCTCGAAGTGGTTGGTTCGGTAGGGCTTATAAACCACTCCGAGCCCCTCTCGGCTAGCGAGGTGGGACTAAACATAGCACCGCACCGCGCCAGTTCCAACACACGACCTTTGGTCCCGGTTCGTGGCACCAACCGGGACTAAAGGGACGCATTGGTACCGGTTGGTGGCACCAACCGGGACCAATGCGCATCTTTTGTCCCGGTTTGTGGCATCAACCGGGACCAAAGGTCTCTGTTTCCCGCCCTTTGGGCTGCAGAAAAGAGGCCTTTGGTCCCGGTTGGTGCCACCAACCGGGACTAAAGGGGTGCATTGGTCCCGGTTGGACCAATGCTCTGCCTATATAAGCGGCACTCGTGAAAATTTGGTTCAGTTCGTTCTTTCCCGCCAGGCTGCTCGTCCGTCTCCGCCTCGCCGTCGCTGTCGTCGCCCCGCGTCATCCCGCGCTGCCCCGGCACCATCCCGCGCCGCCCCAATCGACGCCGTTGCTGCCCCCCGCCCCGCACCCCGTGCCACGGGACGCCGGCGGCCCCTGCCCGTCGTCGTGCCGCCCCAGCCCGCGCCACACCGCCTCACCGTCGACCGTCGCCGCGCCACCCCGCCCCGCGGCGCACCTCGCCGTTGCCGTCGCCGTCCCCGACACCGTCGCCATGAGCAACTAATTTAAATTGATGTTAGTAGTAGTTAATTTAGATGTGTAGTTAATTGAGTTAGATTTTGTTAGATTTTTTTTTAGATTTTTTTGTTAGATTTTTTGTAATTCATAGATAATTTTTGTTAGATTTGTAGTTTATAGATTTTTCTGTTAGATTTTTTTTCATATTGTGTAATTAATTTGTTCATATTGTGTTAGATTTTTTTCTGTTAATTGATTTTTTTGTTGATATTATTGTTGAATATGCATGTTTGTATGTTAATATATATGCAAAGATCGAATATGTCAATTTTTTATGTTTTTTTTCTGTTCATAGAATTTTATGATTTTTTCTGTTGTAATTTTGTTCATGGAATTTTAATGATTTTTTTGTTCATAGTATTTTCTTTGTCAATTTATTGTGTATGTATATGAAAATTGTGAATGATAGAAGTCATTTATGAATATGTTTAATATAATTAGTTAGAAAAATAAGAGAACTATAGTTAAACTAGTTTATTTTTAGTAAGTACTACTTTATTTTATTTAGAGTAAGTGCTTCATATATAGTTGAACTAGCTAGTTGATTTAATAAACTACTTTATTTTACTATATACATAAGTAGTTTGTTTTTAGTAAGTACTACTTTATTTATTTATAGTAAGTGCTTAGTAGTTGAACTAGTTGATTTAATTAAATAAAACTACTTTATTTAACTATACATAGAAGTAGTTCCCGCATCGACGTCGGCGATGCCTATCCCGCATCCTCGTCGTCGTCGACTCGGCGGTGGAGGCCTGCTTGATCAGGGCCATGTTTGGGACTGGGCTCCACCGGGCTGGTATTGGGAGGTGCTACCTTCCGGGGGACGTAGGTTGGTGAGGAGGCAGTCCGTTGTTGACCCTTTCCTTGTTTGGTGGCGGTCGCGTGGGCCAGTGACGGTGCCGAGGCTTCTGGACACCGCGGAGGTGGTACGTCACCGTGTCAGCGAGGAGGACGAGCACGTTCGTCGCTACATGGTTGCATTGGAGGGCAGGTTCAACAATACCTGGCAAGTTCTTCAGGGATCTCACTGGAGCTATGATCCTATGATGGTTCCTTATCTTTGGGTGTCCACCGCCCGCGACGATACCCGTCGGGCGCTATGGTTCTAGCTGTATTAGTGATGCTATATGTATGATAGTATTCGAGGAGTATTAGTGATACTATTCGACGATGTACGGACACAAGAGATGATGTACTTTTGCTTATAATTGAATGCATGCTAATTTGAATACTACTTTATTTTATGATTTGGTTTTGCTTATTGAATGCTCATATTGTAAAAGTACTCCTACTTTGAATGCTAAAATTGGAGAGCACTACGCAGAAATCTAGGAGCCCCCTCCATCATCCACGCCGTCGTGGGGGTAGCTTCTCCTTCGTTCCCGTGTGCTAGACAATTTGGTGTAATAATGCACTCGGGAATGAAAGGAGGAGCTACGTACCATCACCGATAGTCAACCCGTGCTTAATAATAATGATCTAATTTAGGTTTTTTAGTAAATATATTTAATTGTACAAGTTTAATATTTGAACTTTGAACATAGGCCGAAAATGTCGTAGTCGAACGATGAAAACCGCCCGAGGGAGTGCGACTGGTGCCACGACGACCGAGGTATGTGCGACAGGTTCATTGAGCTGGACGAAGATCGGCGCTTTAGCCTTAAGCTCGAGGAGACCTTCGATGTTCATATGGTACGCAACGACGACAATAGTTTTTTTCGTAATTAAGCACGACTTCAACTATTTTAACGTGTATTTTTCATCTTGTGCAATTCGACTAGCTTATCCCATGCTATGTAAGATGCTATGTCTTGGAGAGGATGGGTTTTGAAGACCATGAAAGTATGGAAACCAAAAAAATCTCCTAAGGACCCATCATGGTGTGGATTTTAAAGTAAAGCTGTACAATGCTGAGAGTGTAACCCATTTTGGTTGCAAAAATTGGGAAGCACTTTGCAAGATGTATGGTTTTGATGAGGGTATGCTTGTCACCATGGATCTTGGTGATCCTACAATCGAGCAAGACAATATGGAGATTTGGGTCCTTGTGGATACACCTCCAATTCTTCCCCCATGTGAGCTTAACATAGTTATTAAGTAATTTATATTGTTTATTTCAAAATAGTTGACAACTTATTTCCATTGACAGCTTATTTTCATTCTTCAAAGAATGTGCGGAAGATGGTAGACAAAACCCACTACACCGATGGCTCCGAATTAACTTATAAGGAGAAAAATCATCTGATCACATTTTGTACTGATCTTGAGAATTCCAATGTCTAAAATCGAACTCCTCAACATTATGGTCAATACGTGCCACTAGTGCATGTGTTGAACTACGGTAACTACCATGGAGATACCCTGGTAAGATTTTTTACTATTACGACATCCGTGCATCTTTTTGCATACTTCTAAAACTAGTACATCATTGCTAACTACGAAGTTATTACTATGTTTTTCAACAGATAATCCTGAATGATTGTGTGCCTGATTTGATGTATACGCACGGTAGCCTTCATGTTTTGAACATACAACCAGGTCGTCCTACGAATCTCAACTGTCCATACCGGATTTCTAAAAGAAGTGGAGACATGACAATCAAAGAATGGAAAAAAATGTATGGACAGTCGTAAGGAGCTTCTTGGAAGCAAAAGGAAGCGAAGCGGAAGAATTGGAGACATGATGATCTCCATTCTTCATAATGGAGAGTCAGGGTATATATATTATTTTATGCTTTTTTACCTTAAGGGTGTTTAGGTCCTACCTGATACTGATGATCATGTGCTAAGAACAATTATGTAGGGTTGGGTTCGATGACTATGAGGATGATGATCGTATGACTTATTATTAATAATGAGTAGAAGTTGTATGATGATGCATGATTAGTAGGACTTGTTATTATATATGATGATGTATGATGCGAGCATGCATGAGTTATTATATATCAGCGGGTGAAATGAACATAGCAGTAGAGTTGGTAAACCAAGGACGAAGATATAAGAGAGGACACTTCTCTCTATTAGCTAGCTAATAACAACCTAAAAATAACCCCCAAAACCCCTAAACCAGCCACTTTTTTTAAAAAAAAGAAAAACCTCAGCTCCAGCCAGCTGCTGATGCGTGGAAGCCTTTTGGTCCCGGTTTATGTCACCAACCGGGACCAAAGGCCCCCCTGCCTGGGCTGCCCGCAGAGGCCACGTGGATGCCCATCTGTCCTGGTTTGTGTAAGAATCGGGACTAAAGGGGGGAGGCATTAGTAACGACCTATTAGTCCTGGTTCAAGAACCGGGACTAAAGGCCCTTACGAACCGGGACAAATGCCCTGTTTTCTACTAGTGCATGTGCAAGAAAGTTGAGAGGGTTACGGCAAAAACTGGATGCACTTCGTGTACAAAATGGACAATCTCTTTCGAAGTATCAGGATTTCATACGGAAACTTGTCTGTTACAAAGGGATTTCAAATGAACTACGAAAAGGTTGAAAGTAGGCATGGTATCATCATAATAGTTGTGGAGAGAAAGTCTTCAGTTTTTCTTTGCTTGTGTCCTTTCCTTATTGCGTTGTAACCATGGATAATCTTCATCATTTATCAGGATGCTTGGGTCAGCCTTGACTTTGAAGGGAGGAATTTCATGAAACTTTTCATAATCTTCGGACATGTCTGACTTGCCCTCCACTCCCATGATGTCCCTTTTTCCTGAAAGAACTATGTGGCGCTTTGGCTCATCGTATGATGTATTTGCTTCCTTATCTTTTCTTTTTCTCGGTTTGGTAGACATGTCCTTCACATAGATAACCTGTGCCACATCATTGGCTAGGACAAACAGTTCGTGAGTGTACCCAAGATTGTTCAGATCCACTGTTGCCATTCTGTACTGTGGGTCCACCTGTACCCCGCCTCCTAACAGATTGACCCATTTGCACTTAAAACAAAGGGACCTTAAAATCATCTCCGTAGTCAAGTTCGCATATGTCCACTATGTAACCATAATATGTGTCCTTTCCCCTCTCGGTTGCTGCATCAAAGTGGACACCGCTGTTTTGGTTGGTGCTCTTTTGATCTTGGGCGATCGTGTAAAATGTATTCCCATTTATCTCGTATCCTTTGTAAGTCAATACAGTCGAAGATGGTCCCCTGGACAACGAGTACGGCTCATCACAAACAGTGTTGTCACCTCTGAGACGTGTTTCCAACCAACTGCTGAAAGTCATGATGTGTTCACTGCTACCTCTTGAGCACTGCGTTGGTTTTCCCTTGAAGAGGAAAGGGTGATGCAGCAAAGTAGCGTAAGTATTTCCCTTAGTTTTTGAGAACCAAGGTATCAATCCAGTAGGAGGCTACACACGAGTCCCTCGCACCTACACAAACAAATAAATCCTCGCAACCAACGCGATAAAGGGTTATCAATCCCTACACGGTCACTTACGAGAGAGAGATCTGATAGATATGATAAGATAATATTTTTGGTATTTTTGTGATAAAGATGCAAAGTAAAATAAAAGGCAACAGAAATAGCTAAGTGTTGGAAGATTAATATGATGGAAAATAGACCCGGGGGCCATAGGTTTCACTAGTGGCTTCTCTCAAGAGCATAAGTATTTACGGTGGGTGAACAAATTACTGTTGAGCAATTGACAAAATTGAGCATAGTTATGAGAATATCTAGGCATGATCATGTATATAGGCATCAGACCGAGACAAGTAGACCGACTCATGCCTGCATCTACTACTATTACTCCACACATCCACCGCTATCAAGCATGCATCTAGAGTATTAAGTTCATAAGAACAGAGTAACGCTTTAAGCAAGATGACATGATGTAGAGGGATAAACTCATGCAATATGATATAAACCCAATCTTGTTATCCTTGATGGCAACAATACAATACGTGCCTTGCTGCCCCTACTATCACCGGGAAAGGACACCGCAATATTGAACCCAAAGCTAAGCACTTCTCCCATTGCAAGAAAGATCAATCTAGTAGGCCAAACCAAACTGATAATTCGAAGAGACATGCCAAGATAACCAATCATACATAAAAGAATTTAGAAGATTCAAATATTGTTCATAGATAAACTTGATCATAAACCCACAATTCATCAGTCTCAACAAACACACCGCAAAAAAGATTACATCGAATAGATCTCCACAAGAGAGGGGAAGAACATTGTATTGAGATACAAAAAGAGAGAGGAAGCCATCTAGCTAATAACTATGGACCCGAAGGTCTGGGGTAAACTACTCACACTTCATCGGAGAGGCTATGGTGTTGATGTAGAAGCCCTCCGTGATCGATGCCCCCTCCGGCGGAGCTCTGGAACAGGCCCCAAGATGGGATCTCACGGGTACAGAAGGTTGCGGCGGTGGAATTAGGTTTTTGGCTCCGTATCTGGTAGTTTGGGTGTACGTAGGTATATATATATATAGGAGGAAGGAGTACGTCGGTGGAGCAACCGTGGGGTCCACGAGGGTGGAGGGCGCGCCCAGGGGGGTAGGTGTCGTGGTTCTAAGTCTGACAGTAGAATGGTTGGTAGGTATGTAGAGGCAAGATCTTAGCTATGGAGAAGTTGTACGCACAAGTTTTACGAGTTCAGGCCCTTCTCGGAGGAAGTAACAACCCTACGTCTCGATGCCCGGAGGCGGTCGACTAGATTATATGCGTGTGTGTTACAGGGGGTGCCAACACTTGTGCTAGTGGAGGAGGGTGGCTTATATAGAGTGCGCCAGAAACCCAGCCAGCCCACGTGACAAGGAGTTCAATGTTCATCAAGAAGGAGCTTTGCAGGTAACGCCCGTAATAAAGTGTTATAAAGGGATATTAAGTCTAGGAGTTAATGCCCGACCATTGCTATGTAGAGTGACTTTAGGTATTCTATCCGTCGAGTGTTTCTTGTTACGGTCGAGTGACTTTGATTCCTCCGAGTGGAAATGTTTCTGGTCGAGTGGATGATGGTACCCCTCGAATGCTTCTGGCTTTAGAGTGATGTCCTTGGGGAGGGTATTTAGGTCAAGCCTGTGACCCTACCCTAGGTACATGTCCTCATCATTAGCCCCCGAATGGATCAGGGTTTGAGTGGAGAAGGAGTTGAAAATAGTTCCGACTCATTTTTCGCGCTTCGGGTGTGCCTTGTTTAGGATCAACGAACCGAGGTGGTGACACCAACTTCTTTTTGAGTCGCCTTGATCCATTCCTGGTTTTGTCGAGTGAATTTCTGCTGGAAGAGGTCCAAGTGCTAATGAGGAGGAGATCTTCCGTCTGACGAGTTGTTCTGCTGCCCGCGGATCTCGCGGGATTCGAATTTCGGGAAGTGCGCGGGGCGGAGAAGGCCGCAGTAATCAGGCTGGATAAGGCAAGGCCGCCTCGATTCCCGCGCCGACTTTTTTGCCATATATCACGCGCGCAACTGTTGTGGGATTTGATAAGATCGCCTGGGCCTACAGGTCAGTCACTCGGAAGCAACCCCATATAAGGCGTCGGACCGGGGTGTTTGAACAGTGCGTCCTCATTCTTCTTCTCCCTTCTCAGCTTTCCCCACTGCGCCTGCTCCTGCTCCAGCGCCGCTGCTCCTTTCGAGCTCCATCCGCGGCGATGGGGAAAGAAAAGACGGTGGCTTTGGAGCACGCGAAGAAGGCGACAACGAAGGCGAAGGGGAAAAAGTCCAACCGGGACGGATCCTCGTCGCGAACCTCGACCGCGGGAGGGTGAGTGCATCCTCCTCGCCACTCACATCGACCGGGGTATTTCTTTGCCTCCGCATCCTTTTGTTCGAGCTTTCTTGAATTTCTTTGGAGCACAACTTCATCACTTTTCCCCCAACACCAACGTGTATCATGCTGCTTTCGTGTCTCTATGCGAAAACTTCTTGGGTTGTCGACCACATTGGGGTCTCTTCAAGCACATTTTCACGTGTTGCTCCCAGTCGGTCAAAAAGGTCAACCTGAGTGACGAGAGGACCCAAGTGATCCAGATGTGTGGGGGTCTTGGGATTCAGATGAGGGGTAAGAGCTCTTTCCTAGCCATATTCTTCCTGAGTCGTTCCGAGGGTGGCAGTCGACCTGGTTTTACTGTAAAGACCAGCCGACTCCAGGCCAGTCGACTGGACTTTCTCCTTTTCTATGGCTCGCTTAGAGAAGCCCTCCGCCTTGAAAGTGACTCCAAGGGAGAAAGAGGAGGTGAAAGTGTTGGTTGAGCGAGTGGTCCATCTCATCCGTGAGGGTGTAACTGGAATGGATCTGCTGGAAGCCTTCCTCAGATGATGCATTCAGCCACTTCAAGCCCGCGACCATCCGATTTGGATGTACTCAGGCATTGAAGATTCCACTCGGGTGCACCCAGAGGAAGTCGACGAGGATACGGTGGATAAGTGGTTGAGGAGTATCACTGGCAACAAGGATAACCCAAGAGGAGCCAGAAGAATCCCTCCACTTGACCAATCCTATGAACCAGACAAGGTCCGATTTTGAATTATCGAGTGTCATCTTGATTTAACATGCAATTGTTTATGCTTCACCGACTGACTTTGTCTTGCTTGTTTTCTTCTAGGCCCTTACTGAAATGTATTCAATGCCCAACGGAGAGCAGGAGCAGGACCCGGAGGGGGAGGCAAGTGGAGGTGAAAGCGGCGAGTGGCATTCCGACGGACAGGGTGACGAGGAGAGCGATGACCTGAGTGACGAAGAAGATGTTGACTCTCCTCCCCGCAGGGAAAGGCGATCCAAACTTACTCACGACCCGGCGAGCGCTCGTGACAAGGCGACCGTTCAAACCGGGCAGTCGTCATAACATCCTCGGACGTCCTCTCCGGCACCAACTGAAAAGGCTCCAAAGAAGTCCAAGGTTGTAGTGCATAAGACTCGGAACGCACTGCCGAGAATCAAAATTGACGTTCTTGTTGCTTCTGCGTGAGTGTTCTTCTTTTGTTTTTACTCGACGTTCTGTTCTGTTTATTTTCCCCTTGGTTTGACCGAATGAATCTTGAAACTGGCAGTGCCGCTACCTCCGGGACCTCTGCGTATAAAACGAGGATGAGGAAATGCAAGATGCGGTCACCTCCAATCCAGGTACAATCTTCGTGATTTTGTCTTTGCTTTGTCGATTGAACTGTGATATATCCAATCGGGTGATGAAATTTTGGCGACTGATCTTTTTATAGCTCTCAACGTAATTGATCTCCCCGACGATGATGAGGACAAGCCACAGAGGCCCTTGGCGAGAATAAACAGGAAAACGTCCGCTAGCGAGACGCTTCAGTCGACGCCGGTGGCGTAACCGGTAGTTCAGGACGCCGGCGATGCCAATTGGACTTCCGTTTCCTTCACCATACCGCTGCCGAGTGCTCGGCCTTCTGCGTTAGCTGCATAGGCTCCCGCCGATCCACCTTCACTTTTTGCTACACATCACGTCCCAGAGGACCAAGTGGGTGCTGCCAAAGAGGCTATACGCCAGGCGGGCATTATGATGGAGAAGATGAAGATGGTGCGGGAAGCCAGCCAAGCTGCTTATGAGGCCAACTCGGCTCTCCAGAGCAACATCCAGGTTAGCAGATTGCCTACTGACTCTTTTGGCTTGTCCTGTTAGGATATGGTACCTAAAAACTTTCTTTCAAAGAATCTTTTCATCTGTCTGCGCTTCGCATCTGTACACCCACTGGGTGTTTTGATTTGTCACTGAGCAAATCCGTACTTTGAGCTAAATTCGATGTTGTCGTCGATTGAATTTTGGAACCGGTGGGGTGCTACTTCTTGAGCACTGCATTGGATTTCCTTGAAGAGGAAAGGGTGATGCAGCAGATTAGAGTAAGTATTTCCCTTAGTTTTTGAGAACCAAGGTATCAATCCAGTAGGAAGCTACGCGCGAGTCCCTCGTACCTACACAAAACAAATAGCTCCACGCAACCAACGCGATTAGGGGTTGTCAATCCCTTCACGGTCACTTACGAGAGTGATATCTGATAGAGATGATAGATAATATTTTTGGTATTTTTGTTATAAAGATACAAAGTAAAATAAAAGCAAAGTAAAAAAGCAAAAACAATAATAAAGTGTTGGGAGATTAATATGATAAAGATAGACCCGGCGACCATAGATTTCACTAGTGGCTTCTCTAAAGAGCATAAGTATTTTACGGTGGGTGAACGAATTAATGTTGAGCAATTGACAGAATTGACCATAGTTATGAGAATATCTAGGTATGATCATGTATATAGGCATCACGTCCGAGACAAGTAGACCGACTCCTACCTGCATCTACTTCTCTTACTCCACTCATCGACCGCTATCCAGCATGCATCTAGAGTATTAAGTTCAAGAAAACAGAGTAACGCCTTAAGCAAGATGACATGATGTAGAGGGATAAATTCATGCAATATGATAAAAACCCCATCTTGTTATCCTCGACGGCAACAATACAATACGTGCCTTTCTGCCCCTACTGTCAATGGGAAAGGACACCGCAAGATTGAACCCAAAGCTAAGCACTTCTCCCATTGCAAGAAAAACCAATCTAGTAGGCCAAACCAAACTGATAATTCGAAGAGACTTGCAAAGATAACCAATCATACATGAAAGAATTCAGAGAAGATTGAAATATTGTTCATAGATAGACTTGATCATAAACCCACAATTCATCGGTCTCAACAAACACACCGCAAAAGAAGATTACATCGAATAGATCTCCACGAGAGAGGGGGAGAACATTGTATTGAGATCCAAAAAGAGAGAAGAAGCCATCTAGCTACTAACTATGGACCCGAAGGTCTGAGGTAAACTACTACACTTCATCGGAGAGGCTATGATGTTGATGTAGAAGCCCTCCATGGTGGATTCCCCTCCCGGCGGAGCTCCGGAACAGGCCCCAAGATGGGATCTCGTGGATACAGAAAGTTACTGCGGTGGAATTAGGTTTTTGGCTCCGTATCTGATCGTTTGGGGGTACGTAAGTATATATAGGATGAAGGAGTACGTCGGTGGAGCAACAGGGGGCCCACAAGGCAAGGGGTGGGCGCCCCCCACCCTCGTGGCCACCTCCTTTCTTTCTTGATGTGGGGTCCAAGTCTTTGGTGAGAAAATCACGTTCCCGAAGGTTTCATTCCGTTTCGACTCCGTTTGATATTCCGACTGAAATAGGCAAAAAACAGCAATTCTGGGCTGGGCCTCCAGTTAATAGGTTAGTCCCAAAAATAATATAAAAGTGGAAAATAAAGCCCAATATGGTCCAAAACAATAGATAATATAGCATGGAGCAATCAAAAATTATAGATACGTTGGAGACGTATCAGGCATCCCCAAGCTTAATTCCTGCTCGTCCTTGAGTAGGTAAATAATAAAAAGAGAATTTTTGATGCGGAGTGCTAGTTGGCATAATTTCAATGTAATTCTTCTTAACTGTGGTATGAATATTAAGATCCGAAAGATTCAAGATAAAAGTTCATATTGACATAAAAATTATAATACTTCAAGCATACTAACTAAGCAATTATGTCTTCTCAAAATAACATGGCCAAAGAAAGTTCATCCCTACAAAATCATATAGTTTAGTCATGCTCCATTTTTGTCACACAAGAATGCTCTCATCATGCACAACCCCAACGACAAGCCAAGCAATTTTTTCATAGTTTAGTAATCTCAAACTTTATAAACCTTCACGCAATACATGAGCATGAGCCATGGATATAGCACTATGAGTGGAATAGAATATGATGATGGGGGTTATGTGGAGAAGACAAAAAGGAGAAAGTCTCACATCAACGAGGCTAATCAATGGGCTAGGGAGATGCCCATCGATTGATGTTAATGCAAGGAGTAGGGATTGCCATGCAACGGATGCACTAGAGATATAAATGTATGAAAACTCAACAAAAGAAACTAAGTGGGTGTGCATCCAACTTGCTTGCTCACAAAGATCTAGGGCACTTGAGGAGGCCCATTGTTGGAATATACAAGCCAAGTTCTATAATGAAAATTTCCCACTAGTATATGAAAGTGAGAAAACAAGAGACACTCTATCATGAAGATTATGGTGCTACTTTGAAGCACAAGTGTGCAAAAAAGGATAGTATATATATATATATATATTTGGGCCTTCTTTTTTTGGCCTATCTTCTTTTTATTGGGACAATGCTCTATGAAATGATGATCATCACACTTCTAATTATTTACAACTCAATGATTACAACTCGATACTAGAACAAAGTATGATTCTATATGAATGCCTCCAGCGGTGTACCGGGATATGCAATGAATCAAGAGTGACATGTATGAAAGAATTATGAATGGTGGCTTTGCCACAAATACTATGTCAACTACATGATCATGCTAAGCAATATGACAATTATGAATGTGTCATGAAGAACGGTATGGTGGAAAGTTGCATGGCAATATATCTCGGAATGGCTATGGAAATGCCATAATACGTAGGTATGGTGGCTGTTTTGAGGAAGATATAGGGAGGTTTATGTGTGAAAGAGCGTATCATATCACGGGGTTTGGATGCACCGGCGAAGTTTGCACCAACTCTCAATGTGAGAAAGGGCAATGCACGGTACCAAAGAGGCTAGCAATGATGGAAGGGTGAGAGTGCGTATAATCCATGGACTTAACATTAGTCATAAAGAACTCACATACTTATTGCGAAAATCTAAAAGCCATCAAAAACCAAAGCACTACGCGCATGCTCCTAGGGGGATAGATTGGTAGGAAAAGACCATCGCTCGTCCCCGACCGCCACTCATAAGGAGGACATTCAAATAACACCTCATGTTTCAAATTTGTTACATAATGTTTACCATACGTGCATGCTACAAGACTTGCAAACTTCAACACAAGCATTTCTCAAATTCACAACTACTCAACTAGCACAACTTTGATATTATCACCTCCATATCTCAAAACAATTATCAAGCATCAAACTTTTCTTAGTATTCAACGCACTCAAAAGAAAGTTTTACAAATCTTGAATACCAAGCATATTATTATTAGGTAAATTACCATGCTATTTATGACTCTCAAAATAATCTAAGTGAAGCCTGAGAGATCAATAGTTTCTATAAAACAAATCCACCACCGTGCTCTAGAAGATATAAGTGAAGCACTAGAGCAAAACTATATAGCTCAAAAGATATAAGTGAAGCACATAGAGTATTCTATCAAATTCCAGTTCATGTATGGCTCTCTCAAAAGGTGTGTACAGAAAGGATGATTGTGGTAAACTAAAAAAGCAAAGACTCAAATCATACAAGACGCTCCAAGAAAAACACATATCATGTGGTGAATAAAGATATAGCTCCAAGTAAAGTTACCGATGGAAGTAGACGAAAGAGGGGATGCCTTCCGGGGCATCCCCAAGCTTTGACTTTTTGGTGTCCTTATATTATCTTGTGGGTGCCATGGGCATCCCCAAGCATAGGCTCTTGCTACTCCTTGTTCCATAATCCATCAAAATATTTCACCCAAAACTTGAAAACTTCACAACACAAAACTCAACAGAAATCTCGTGAGCTCCGTTAACGAAAGAAAACAAAAGACCACTTCAAGGTACTGTAATGAACTCATTATTTATTTATATTGGTGTTAAACCTACTATATTCCAACTTGTCTGTGGTTTATGAACTATTTTACTGGCCATAGATTCATCAAAGTAAGAAAACAACACACGAAAAACAGAATCTGCCAAAAACAGAACAGTCTGTAGTAATCTGTAACTAACGCAAACTTCGGGAACACCAAACATTCAGTAATAATAGGAAGACCTAGGAAATTTGTTTATTGATCAGCAGCAATCGGAATCACTATTTTATCACGTTCTATTGATTTTTAACAATTGTTTTCGTGAACCGAAAGTTTCTGGAAATTACAGCAAGATCAAATAACTATCATCGAAGAAGATCCTATAGGTTTAACTTGGCACAAACACTAATTAAAACATAAAACCACATCTAAACAGAAGGTAGATGGATTATTTATTCTAAACATAAGCAAAATCAAAAAAACTAAAAATAAAATTGGGTTGCCTCCCAACAAGCGCTATCATTTAACGCCCCTAGCTAGGTATAAAAGCAAGGATAGATCTAGGTATTGCCATAATAGTGGTATGGCAAATCATGAAAACTTCTCTCATATTATCTATGTTCAGCAGCAAGTTTTCTTTGAGGAAAGAAAAAATAATCAAAGGGGCTAAATTTAATGGGACAAAAGTCCCCAATATCAATCTCGGGAGGTATCGGATCCTCCCTAGGCCCTTTATATTGCACAACCAATTCATCATTAAGAGCATTCTTTTGGCAAAAAGCTACAAGCCTTCGTTCAAGAGGAAAACCTAGTCCATTATTATGAATAGCAAAATCATCATTAAGCTCAGAAATTTAATCAACTAGAACATTGGCAGGAACCTTTTTCCTAAGATTTTCATTATAAGCAATATGATCTAAAGATTGTAAATGCATCATGTCTTCTTGATTAAAAAGGATAGCTTCAATGGGAGGATGACTAGCATCTACCCTATAACGCGCAAAGATTTCTTTGGCCTCTTTTATAATAAATCTAAACTCATGAGCCAAAAAGATAGTGGCAGCACGCTTAATAGAAGAATGCTCAATGTTAGAAAATTCTAAGAAAATCCTTTGTATGCAAGGATGCATGTCCATAAATTGCCTTTCAAGTTCAGCTATAAGCATGGCAATAGCATCCGCAAGACTACTATTTCTATGAAGAATAGAACCGCCCATAGAAGGCAAAGCACCGGCACAAGTAAAGAAATCTTGAATAACTCATTTTCCAATAATATTACCACTACCGACTCGATTTTTTTTGTACGCAAGGTAGGGGGTTCTTCAGCAGGAGCATCAGAATTTTCCATGATATTATTATTGTCCATACCGGCAATAATTTTCCCAAGTTCATACATAACGACAAACAAGCAGGAAAAAGGCAAACGAAAAAGAGAGGGCGAATAAAACGGCAAGGGTGAAGTGGGGGGAGGAAAATGAGAGGCAAATGGAAAGTAATGTAAAGCGAAAGATAAGGGATTGTGATGGGTACTTGGTATGTTGACTTTTGCGTAGACTCCCCGGCAACGGCGCCAGAAATCTTCCTGCTACTTCTTGAGCACTCCGTTGGATTTCCTTGAAGAGGAAAGGGTGATGCAGCAGAGTAGAGTAAGTATTTCCCTCAGTTTTTTAGAACCAAGGTATCAATCCAGTAGGAGGCTACGCGCGAGTCCCTCGTATCTACACAAAACAAATAGCTCCACGCAACCAACGCGATTAGGGGTTGTCAATCCCTTCACGGTCACTTACGAGAGTGAGACCTGATAGAGATGATAGATAATATTTTTGGTATTTTTGGTATCAAGATACAAAGTAAAATAAAAGCAAAGTAAAAAAGCAAAAGCAATAATAAAGCGTTGGGAGATTAATATGATAAAGATAGACCCGGGGACCATAGATTTCACTAGTGGCTTCTCTCAAGAGCATAAGTATTTTACGGTGGGTGAACGAATTACTGTTGTGCAATTGACAGAATTGAGCATAGTTATGAGAATATCTAGGTATGATCATGTATATAGGCATCACGTCCGAGACAAGTAGACCGACTCCTGCCTGCATCTACTACTATTACTCCACTCATCGACCGCTATCCAGCATGCATCTAGAGTATTAAGTTCAAGAAAACAGAGTAACGCCTTAAGCAAGATGACATGATGTAGAGGGATAAATTCATGCAATATGATAAAAACCCCATCTTGTTATCCTCGATGGCAACAATACAATACGTGACTTGCTGCCCCTACTGTCACTTGGAAAGGACACCGCAAGATTGAACCCAAAGCTAAGCACTTCACCCATTGCAAGAAAAACCAATCTAGTAGGCCAAACCGAACTGATAATTCGAAGAGACTTGCAAAGATAACCAATCATACATAAAAGAATTCAGAGAAGATTCAAATATTGTTCATATATAGACTTGATCATAAACCCACAATTCATCGGTCTCAACAAACACATCGCAAAAGAAAATTACATCGAATAGATCTCCACGAGAGAGGGGGAGAACATTTTATTGAGATCCAAAAAAGAGAGAAGAAGCCATCTAGCTACTAACTATGGACCCGAAGGTCTAAGGTATACTACTCACACTTCATCGGAGAGGCTATGATGTTGATGTAGAAGCCCTCCATGGGGGATTCCCCTTCTAGCGGAGCTCCGGAACAGGCCCCAAGATGGGATCTCGTGGATATAGAAAGTTGCGGCGGTGGAATTAGGTTTTTGGCTCCGTATCTGATCGCTTGGGGGTACGTAGGTATATATAGGAGGAAGGAGTAGGTCAGTGGAGCAACGGGGGGCCCAGGAGGCAGGGGGCGCCCACCCCCCTCGTGGCCACCTCCTTGCTTTCTTGATGTGGTGTCCAAGTCTCCTGGATCATGTTCGGTGAGAAAATCACATTCCCGAAGGTTTAATTCCGTTTGGACTCCATTTAATATTCCTTTTCTTCGAAACATTGAAATAGGCAAAAAACAGCAATTCTGGGCTGGGCCTCCGGTTAATAGGTTAGTCCCAAAATAATATATAAGTGGAAATAAAGCCCAATATGGTCCAAAACAGTAGATAATTCTGGGCTGGGCCTCCGGTTAATAGGTTAGTCCCAAAATAATATATAAGTGGAAATAAAGCCCAATATGGTCCAAAACAGTAGATAATATAGCATGGAGCAATCAAAAATTATAGATAACTGGGCTGGGCCTCCGGTTAATAGACGTATCATGGGGGCACGCTAAGTGCACCCAGTGGGTGTAGTCTCTGAGACTATCACTACAAAAAAATACACTTCCGTGATGATACGTGTTTGTCATAGTAGGTCGCGTTTTTTGTCATGCATGTACATCAATGACAAATTTATGACAGAATCAAGATAGTCATACATGTGCTGTCATAGAAGTGTTCCATGACATTACCAAAATTATCATCACGGAAGTGTCCATTTACATGATGATAAATCGCGCGTCACAGAAGTGCTTTCGTCAAGGGTGACCGACACGTGGCATCCACCGCAACGGAACGCCGTTAAGCTATCGGGTCGGGTTTTGGATCCAATAACCCGTTAACAGCCCCAACCAATGGGGATTTTCCACATGTAAAATCATCATTGCCTGGAGGAAACATGTGTCGACTCATCGTTCAGACAGATGTCATCCACTCATTGGACAGAAGGCGCCTATGATACGTCGACACGTGGCACAGCCCAACAGAGGCCCATTCCTGTGAAAAGGCCGACCCTTTTGACTTGGTCAAAAGGTGGCGGGCCGGCCCATGGAAAGCCTGTTAACGGCCTGTTCGCATATAGCCCATTTACGACCCGCTAACCCAAGGCCTGTTACGCCCTATCCAAATTAGGCCCAGTAGCGTCATCTGGGCCATCCAATATGATTCCAACCCGTTTTCACTTCTGGCCCATGTATGGCCCATGACGTCTTTCGGCCCATAAGAGGCCCTATGTAACTCTTGGCCTATTAACGGCCCGTGGTGAAATTGGCCTGCAATGAACAGTGTATCACTTTACACCCATTAACGGCCCGTGGTGAAACTGGCCCGTAATGAACAGTATATCACTTTATACCCATTAAGGGCCCATTATTCAGTTGGGCCGTTTCCAGCAAATGTTATCTTTCGGCCTTCTCAGAGCCCATTTATTCTTGGGCTCATTTCCAGCATCCATTTACTTACGACCCGTTACTATCATTTTCTGCTTGTGGGCTAAATTCAGCCCGTGGTTACATTGGCTTGTTTGTGGTCCGTTAATACGTTGGGCCGTTTTCATAGCGTTATCAAATAAGGCCTATTAACGATGGCCCGTTATGGTCATACGGCCCATATAAGGCCCATTGATGATACGGTCCATAGAAGGCCCATTGTTTCTACGGCCCGTAGAAGGCCCATTGTTTCTAAGGCCTGTAGAAGTCCCATTGTTTCTACGGCCCATAGAAGGTCTATTGTTTCTACGGCCTGTAGAAGGCCCGCTGTTTCTACGGCCCGTAGGAGGCCCAGTGTAACTACAGTAAATATGAGCCCATGGTTATTGTGGCCTAGTTTCAAAAAGAACTGCACTGATTACAAGCAAACAAATAAACAAGACAACAAGGAAATAAATAAGCAAGCAACTTATGCTAGGCTATCACGGCTGTTACACATATTACATCCACTGGGCATCAAATTTCGGTACCAGCCCAAATATAGGGAACAAAGTAGCATATCATATACACTGGTTGTCAAAGTTGGCGACCAGCACAAATAAACGCCGCAGCAAAACAAATCCAGAACTGAAACCACTTCAGAAGATCTCAAGAAACAATATCCTGGGTACCCATAATGCTGGCAAGATGCTTAGCAAGCTTATTAACTTTCTCTTGTTTGGCGCTTAAATCCTCCAGCGCTTGCTGTTACACCAGAAAATATGCATCTGAATTCTGCAGGGACTTCCTCGGTCCTTCAGCTTCCTGTCGCAGCACATCTGATCGATGTCTTTCAACTTGAAGTTGAGACTCAACAAGACGAACTGATTCAGACAGCGAGTTCAAAGAGCTTGTGCTAGCAGTAGTGGCCTGTAACTCGAACACTACATCAAGACAGGACTTTTGGGTTCCCTCACTGTCGTCAAGATAGTTTCTATCAGCTTTCTTGGAGACCAACAGGGATGTCTCACTATCTTGAACCTTATCTGCATTACTTCCTTTACCATTGGATAACGCGGTACTGTTCTCCAATATTTTGTCTGCATTCTAAAAGAGAAACAAGCAGACACATCTCATGTTTACCATGTTGTATATGAAATTCAATTTGGTAAATGAGTTCAGTAGTAAAGTGGACAGGATAACAGCATGAAACAAACATATATCTATGTACCATGGCCACTTTATGGTCTATATCATTCTAGTTTTTGTTGCCAAATCAAGATAGAGACACAACTCAAATAATATTTGTTCAAGACAAAGCAGAATAGACAGAATATAAGTGTGGGTAACTATAGAGCAATAACAACACTTGTAATGTGCATGACATGAGAACGTAACTGTTTATTCAATGAAACTGAAATCAACATAGAGCAGGTTACAACAGCAAACTAGTTAAAGAAACAGGTTTAAAACATACCTGTTGTGCCATTGGAGTTTCAATTCCATCCTTCAAATTTGAAAATAGTTGGTATGAGTAAATACAGTAATGCAAGAGTAAAGGAGTATGAACCATAGCTACAGAACCTGACCTGAGAACAAACCTTCTTCTCCTTTAAGCGTTGAGTTGGGATTCGGAGTGGTGGTCCTCGTGCTTTGGGCACTACAGTTGAAAGTGCGTTATATCGACTAGAGGGGAGGTGAATAGGCAATTTTTATGAATTCTTCATTGAGAAATTTGCCGGTGAGGAAATTCCTTAGCGAAGAACTACTTGCAGCGGAATAAGTACTCAAGAGTAAGCATAACAGAATACAAGCATGGTCATCATGATGAAATGAAGACAAGCACAGAGTACAGAAAGCGTAATCACAGGATAACACAAGATGAAGACAAACAAACTGAAGAAATTGAACTGAGGAAATTGAGAAAGTCTTCAGTCAAAGTCTTCAAACATAGATATGCACAAACACTCAACACAGTAATGAGGAAATGAAAGAGTTGAGGAAATAGAACCAGTAAGGTTGGTGAAGACAATGATTTGGTAGACCAGTTCCAACTGTTGTCTCAGTTGTACGTCTGGTTGGAGCGGCTGAGTATTTAAACTCGAGGACACACAGTCCCGGACACCCAGTCGCTGAGCACGCAGCTCAGGACACCAAGTCCTCACCGTATTCTCCTTGAACTAAGGTCACACAGACCTCGTCCAATCACTCATGGTAAGACTTCAAGCGACTTCCAAACCTTCACAGACTCGGTCACTCGGCGATCCACAATTCCTCTTGGATGCTCTAGACCATGACGCCTAACCGTTTGGAAGAAACACAGTCTTCAAAGGTAACAAGCTTCGGATCCATGCATGATCAATCTCTTCAGTGATGCTCAATCACTTTGGGTTTGTAGGTGTTTGGTTTTGGGTTTTCCTCACTTGATGATTTTCACTCAAAGTCCTCGGAGGATGGGATGCTCTCAAATGACAAGTGTCAGTTTCTCTCATAGCAGCCAACCAGCTAGTGGTTGTAGGGGGTGGCTATTTATAGCCTAGGGACCAGCCCGACATGATAAGACATAAATGCCCTTCAATGATATGACCGTTAGGTAGTTAAGATATTTTGGGACAGCTGGCGCACAGCACAACAACGGTCGGAAATTTGACTCTCAAATTCCTCAGGGCTATCATGATCCTCACTGTGTAGGCAATCCACACTGGCGAGTTCCTAACTCCTCAGTCAGAACAAGTTCGTCAGCGACCAGAAGAACTTCATCTCTGTCACTGAAGAAATTGACTGAACTATATGATATTTCCAATGGCTTCACTCGAAGGGATTGGTAGGTGTAGGATTTTGAGTTGAGCATCACATGGAAATATTTCCTTAGTATTTCCTCGACCCCCTTTAATAGTACGGTGTTTCCTATGACTCAAGAAAGAGAAAACGAAACTACGAAAACAAAAGTCTTCACGCTTCATGTACCTCAAATGAATACCAAGTCTTCAAGGTCACACCAATTTCTTCACTTTCAAAGTCTTCAGAAAGTCTTCATAATACCAAAGTCTTCAGTTGAAGAACTTCATATTTAGGGGTCGAATTTCACTGTAAATATCAAACTCCTGATAGACTTATAGACCTGTGTACACTCATAAACGCATTAGACTCTTAAGCTATACGTCTTCAATACACCAAAATCACTAAGGGGCACTAGATGCACTTACAATCTCCCCCTTTTGGTGATTGATGACAATATAGGTTAAGTTTTCAACGGGGATAAACATATAAAGTGTAAATACTGATATTGAGGAATTTGATTGCAAGATATAGAAGAACTCCCCCTGAAGATGTGCATAGTGAGGAATTTGCTTTTGAGGCAATGCACATTTGAAGAGTTGAATCATGGAGATCTCCCCCTATATCTTGTAATTCATACACGCATTTGACATATAATATGAAGAATTTGAAATGCATGATGAAATATGGTGACTGATGTAATTCAGCATGCGTGTATTAACATATAACGAGGAATAAGAATGCAGAGGAACACATCAAAAGTATCAGAGCACCATCGGGTTTAAGATTACAACTTGATCCAATAAAAGTTTCAGAAGAGCGAGAGTTGTAACTTAGCGGAAAAAAACGCCCATATAATAGACCCGCTTGAAGACTAACTCAAATTTCTCCCCCTTTGTCATCGAATGAACAAAAGTATCGAAACTGACGACTAACGCCCCTGAAGAATATCAAGTTGATGGAGGAGCGTCAGTGTTGTCGGGGTCCGTTGTCGTAGTAGGGCCTACCGCAGTGTCGTCCAAGTCTTCATTTTCATCAGTGTCGCGCGATGAAGAATAGGAGCTGGCTACCAAGGAAGGAACCTTGACCTTCTTGTATTTCTTCGGTGGAGGTGCAGACAAGTCAAATTCTTCCTTCAGACCCATTTTCTTCAGATCTTCTTCGTTGTAGACATGAGACAGAACAGCCCAGGTACGGTTGAAGGTTTCATGGAGGTAGTATTGGTTTTTCTTCATTGCATTGTGTGTTGAGGTCATGTTGTGAAGCATTGAACCAAACTGACACTTGACCCTTTTATGATTGCGATCAACTTTCTGATGAAGACTGAGGAGTAACTCACGACCAGTCATCACCCTGGGTGTTGTGGCTTGAGGATTTTGCTTGGCAGAGTTGTTGGTGGCAGAGTCATATGTGGCAGAGTCATCATTGGTGGAGTAGGATGCAGCCTTGCGAAATTGACCATCCAATGGACGAATGCCTTCATCTATCACAGTAGTTGCCTTGCCTTTGTCATCAGCTGAGGAAAATGTCCGTTTGAGGACTTCAATCGGAGGCAAGTAGCTGCAGTGGTTCAGAGTATCAGCCTTGTAATTGAGTGAAGACCTTGTCCTCATGAACCTCATAATCCATGGTGCATAAGGCTTCAGCTCAAATGGTGACATAGCAATATTCGCTAGAGTCCTCATGAAGAAATCATGGAAGTTGACGGGAACGCCATGAATGATATTGAAAAGCATATTCTTCATGATGCCAATGACTTCTTCATCATTTGAGTCGTGGCATTTGATAGGACTCATTGTCTTTGTCAGAATGTGATAGACAGTCCGAGGCACATACAGTAATTCCTTGACGAGGAATTTGGTTCGAGGGGCCTGCCCTGGCTTCAAAGGCTTCATCAGCACTTGCATGTAATGATTTGTAAGCTCAGGTTCATTGTAGACGCAACGAGCACCTTCAAGGGGAGGACTTAGTGGGAGGGCACGAAGCAATTCAGTTGTTGGTGCCTTGTAGTGAGTATTTTCTGACATCCAGTCCAGCACCCATGAGTTCACATCTTCAGAATTTCCTGTGATGTGCATCATCGCATACAATTGAAGAATGAGTTCTTCATTCCAATCACATATGTGAGTGCAGAAATTTAGCAATCCAGCATCATGAAGAACACTGAGGACTGGCTCGAAGCCCGGCAGAGATTCCATGTCCACGTGAGGAATGTGTGCATGATCGAAGACTTTATCTTTGTTGAATAGCACTGATGAATAGAAATTGGCTTGACTAGCAGTTCAGAAACGCCTCTTCCTTATGCGAGCAGAGTCATATGGGTTGTAGTCAGTGAAGAACACATGCTCGCCAAAGAAATCTTCAGCCTTGAACTTTTGCTTGCTTGAGAATGGATCCTTTGGTTTGAGCAGAGGAGTGTCAGTGAGTTGCATCACAACCTCAGGAATCGCAATCTCAGGTTCTTCAGGCTGAGGAATTTTTGGTTCCTCTTCAATGGCAATCTGCATGTTCAAAGGATCAGCAGCAGCTGTTTCTTCAGCACTAGTGGCTGGAATTTCTTCATGCATATGCGAGGTAGGGTGAATTTCTTCAGAGCCCATTTGAACGGTTGGTGCAAGGGACTGAGGTATTTGTTGTATTGGGGTGAAGAATGGAGAATTGGGGTGCCGAGTTTCCCAAAAGTCATCATTCATCACTGGCGTAGTGCATCCAATATCCACGTCTTCATATTCAATTTCTTCATCGCCAGCCTCTTCAGCTGTGAACTGAGGCATTAGCGAGGAAACAACTGGCATTGAAGGGATTGCATCCACTTCAATTTCTTCGTCAATCTGCTCTGACGAAGCACCAGAATGATTTTCTTCATCAGATCCGCTAGGGATCACATATTCTTCACCAAAGGGAACAAGGTCCTTTGATGGCATGGTTGAGATCGGAATAGCATCAATGGGATTCTCAAACGAGCTAGTCATAGGCTTCATTTTCTTCGGAGCTGAAGAATCTGAAACAGTTGATGCTTCCCTTTTCTTCACTGCAGCTCGCTCTGCAGCCTTGGTCTTCTTCACATCCGATGTAGATGGAAGGATAGGAGTTGGTGTAGGCGTAGGAGGAGCTAAGGAATTTGGTTGATTTGCCTCAGGCGCAACTAATGCAGTTGCCCTGACTTCTTCATTTTCTTCAGGCGCACCACTAGTGGATGCCCTGGCAGTTTCTTCAGCGGCTGGAATGGAGTCATCAGCCCGTGAACTAGCATTTTCTTGAGCAGTGTGAAAGTCATCAACGGTGCTGGCATGTTCTTCAGTAGGCTGAGCAGAGGCTTCAGCCTAAGGAACTTCTTATTGCGTTGGAGCTGCAACATTGGTGAACTTCTCAGCCAGTTGAACAAACCTGACTTTGGCTCCTTGCCAATCAGCATAGTAGGTGTTGAAGTTGTCGCTGAGGGCTTTGATTTCAGACTGAATTTTGATGAGTTCATCAGTTGTCATTTTGACAACGTTTTTCCTCAGGAACTTCTCTTTCCTGAACTGAGCCTTCTTGATCTGTCAGGCCTTCTCAAATTTCCATTTCTCTTCAGAGATGAAATGGTTCAGCATGTGACTTTGGCCAGGAGTCAAATGAAAATCAGGCATAGGGGTGTTTGGATCCTTATGCCAGAGATGAATGTAATCGAGGATCATCTTAGGATCCAAAAGTAGTGGCACAGGTGTGGCTTTGGCTCTAGCGGCCCTTTCTTGTCTATCTCTGATGATTTTTGCAAGTTCATCATCATCGGCTTCATCGTCAGATGGCACTTGGAAGGCAACCTGTTTCTTCTTCGGACTTGGCCGAGGACCTCGTCCAGCCGTTGCCTTTGTCTTCAGCAGAGTGGGGCCAGATGAAGAATTTGGTGCAGCTAAGGAACTCACTGAGACACCAGAGGCAATAGAGATGCCTGCAGTCCTTTCGCACGTAGCCAGATGCACAGGTGCTGAGGACTTTGCCGGAGCAGCTGAGGACTTTGGAGGTGGAGCTGAGGATTTCGGAGGAGCAGGAACAGCATGAGGAACTGGCCGTGAGGGCTTTGAAGATTCTGGCCGTGAGGGCATTGCTGAGGAACTTGGCCGTGAGGGCACAGTTGGTGAAGCACTTGGCTTGTGAGCTGGCTTCTTTGCCATTGATTTCCTAGGCTTGACAGAGGCCTTAGTGGCAGCAGCAGCAGCAGAGTCTTCATTGAATTTCCTCATTGCTTCTTTGGCTTGTCTTGCCAACTTGGCTTGGCGCTTGGCCCATTCTTCAGAAAAATCCTCACCATGCTTGATGCTGGTGGGGTCAGCTTCTTGACCAGGTGCCAATGGAGCTCTTGGGCATGGAGGATTAAGTGTGAATTTCTTCATATACTTTGGAGTTACATACCTGTACTCTCTCCATTCTCTTGCCCATCTCCTTTCAATCCTCTGTATGCGCACCTTGCGCTGATTTATTTCTCCTTTCCAAACTTGGCCTCATCAGGTGTGCAATAGTCAGCATAGATGTCCTCAGGTATTTCAAAAGCAGTCATGACCTCAGGCCTCTTTCCTCCTTTCTGTGGCTTCTTACCGTCTGCCATATTCTTCAGTTGAGGAATTTGAACAATCGAATTCTCTGAAGACGTATGCAACTTTTCTTCGAGGAACGCTGCAAATGAGTTAAGTTGATGAGAACCTAGTGATTCAGCGACAGACATGAGTACCTGTGAACAGAGTGTAGTTGCGAGGAATTTGGAGAGGTCATATGCGTTCTCAGAAGGTTTTTCAGAAGGAACAAGTTTGAGGAATTTGACCAGATGAGCTTTCAAGAATTTCACTAAGTGTTCTTTGTCTTAGGTTCCAGAGTTGTATAGATCGAGGATCCACACAATTGAGGAATCTTGAAGAAAAATGATGCTTAGAGAAATGAATCAAGAACAGATGACTAGTGAGGTGTTTTGTGTGTGAGGATTTGAAGAATAAAACACCTTTGAAGATTTTGTAGAGAAAATTTGAATCAAGGAGGGCAGTAAAAGTAACTTTTAATTACCCTGGATGAAGAACACGACAAACTGAGAAGTGTAGATTTGAAGCTCGTCAGTTCAGATCTTCCATGCCCTAACTCGACGGAGGAAGACAGTTACGGCGGTGGTAGAGTGAAGATTTCCGCGGCCGGCGTGAGTACGACGGCGATGAGGTCGAGGCAGTGAATCTCTTCCTCACCGGCGATGATGGAGTAGCGGCGGCGCTAGGGTTTGAGAAGCTCGAGCGGGAGAGGAAGGTCGAGCGGAGTAAAGGAAGTGAGGAAGGGGAGAGGGGGTATTTATAGTCGCAGTGAAAAACTGTTCGCCCGAAGATTTAGGACGAACATGCCCCTGACCCGTCTCATTCGCTTGACATGTGTCACCCATGTACTGAAAAGTGGAGATCGTGTTAGATCGTGCGTGAATAGATAAGTCTATTGTAGAAAGCGGAACGGTTTGAGCGGCAAAGCCGAAAATTTGGATAAGATTAGTTTTAAAGTTTCGTTCGCAATTTCTTCAGCTAACAAGGACACAGTGAAGATTTTGAACGAGTTTCAAATAGAATGCACATGAAGAATTTCTGAATAGATTGGGTTGAGTATAGCATAGAGGGGGAAGGGTCCGATCAAATTCACTTAGCAGAAAATGCAACTTGAAGAAATAGCCATAAGTGAATGATGTAGAGGACATAAACCCATATATATATAGCCAAGAAAAACGACAAAATAGTGAAGATTTTGCAAAGTTGAAGAATTTGAAAAACAGAGGAAAAACTCAAATTGAAGATTTTCAACTTTGGTGGTGGCGTGACCCACCGTATAAGAATGATGATTTCAGACACCGCGTACAATTGTCGTAAGGTTCTGAGAATCAAATTCTTCATTAATTTCTTCACACTTAGAGTGTTGTTCTTCATTGATTGAAGAAAACATTTCTTCATGTGTTGCACATCTAAGTCATCAATTTTGCATAAGTGTTAGGATGAGTGTCCTATTCAAAGAACACTCGAAAATTCTAAGATATTTAGCTCACACCACAACTTGCTAAATATCTTCTCATCCAAGGGCTTTGTGAAGATATCGGCTAGCTATTCTTCAGTCTTCACATGCTCGATGGAGATGTCGCCCTTCAACACATGATCACGAAGAAAATGATGACGAATCTGAATGTGCTTTGCCTTCGAGTGCTGAACTGGGTTGTGAGCAATCTTGATGGCACTCTCATTGTCACAGTAGAGAGGCACATTCTTCACATTGATGCCGTAGTCCTTGAGAGTTTGCTTCATCCACAGCAATTGAGCAGAGCAAGAACCAGCAACAATGTACTCAGCTTCCGCAGTAGACAGTGATACGCAGTTCTGTTTCTTCGAGGACCAACAGACCAAAGATCGTCCGAGGAAATGACAAGTACCAGATGTTGACTTGCAGTCCACACGATCACCAGCATAGTCAGAGTCAGAATATCCAATGGGATCAAAAGCAGAGCCCTTGGGGTACCATAATCCTAGTGTTGGTGTGTGAGCTAGATATCGAAGAATATGCTTCACAGCCTTATGGTGTGATTCCTTCGGTGCAGCTTGAAATCGGGCACACATGCAAACACTAAGCATTATATCTGGCCTAGATGCACATAAGTACAATAAAGAACCAATCATGGAGTGGTATACCTTGTGATCGAAGTCAATACTATTTTCATCAATGCATAGATGGCCATTTGTGGGCATAGGAATTTTGACGCCTTTGCAATCTTGCATGCCGAATTTCCTCAGAACATCTTTGAGGTATTTCTCCTGAGATATGAATATGTCATTGCGCTGTTGACGAATTTGAAGACCTAAGAAGAATTTCAACTCTCCCATCATAGACATTTGATATTCTTCACTCATCATATAGGCAAATTCATCACTATAACGTTGGTCAGTACAACCAAAGATAATATCATCAACGTATATTTGGCAAACAAACAGTTCACCATCATAAGATTTAGTAAAGAGAGTAGGGTCGAGTGAACCGGGTGTGAAGCCATTCTTCATGAGGAATTCCTTCAAAGTATCATACCACGTTCGAGGGGCCTGCTTGAGGCCATAGAGGGCCTTGTTGAGTCTGAAGACTTTGTCAGGATTCTTTGGATCTTCAAAACCTGGGGGTTGAGCAACACATACTTCTTCCTCAAGCTTACCATTGAGGAATGGACTTTTCACATCCATTTGATATAAAGTGATATCATGATGGTTAGCATAAGCAAGTAATATGCGAATAGCCTCAAGTCTAGCAACAGGTGCAAAAGTTTCATCAAAATCAATTCCTTCAACCTGTGTGTAGCCTTGAGCTACAAGTCGTGCCTTATTCCTCACCACAAGGCCATTTTCATCTTGTTTGTTGTGGTAGATCCACTTTGTGCCAATGATATTATGCTTGCGAGAATCTGGACGTTTGACCAGTTCCCAGACATTGTTGAGTTTGAACTGATGTAATTCTTCTTGCATGGCCTGAATCCACTCAGGCTCCAGAAATGCTTCATCTACCTTAGTGGGTTCTGTGATAGAGACAAAAGTATAGTGCCCACAAAAGTTAGATAAATGTGAAGCTTTTGAGCGTGTGAGAGGACCTGATGCTTCAATGTCATCGATGATCTTTTCAACTTGCACTTCTTTTGCAACGCGAGGATGAGCTGGTTGTCGTCGAGGAATTTGATCAGCATTTTCTTCAGCACCATTTTCTTCAGCATTGTCTTCGGGTGCATCAGCTCGACGTTCTTCACGTTCTGGAATGAATTCTTCAGCACATTCTTCAGTAGGAATGACATCCTCAGTCGCCCTAAACTTGATAGAATCCCCAGGTGCTAGTTCATCTATCACAGAAGGTAGGTGCTCTCTTTGCGAGCCATTAGTTTCATCGAAACACACATCTACAGTTTCAACAATCTTGTGAAGAACATTGTTGAAGACTCTGTAGGTGTGCAAGTCCTTTATGTAACCAAGCATAAAACCTTCACGTGCTTTCGGTGCAAATTTAGCATTGTGATGAGGATCTCTAATTCAACATTTAGCACCGAAGACTTTGAAATAACTCACATTCGGTTTCTTGTCAGTGAGGAGTTCATAGGCAGTCTTCTTGAAGAATTTGTGAAGATATACTCTGTTGATGATGTGGCACGCAGTATCAATTGCATCAATCCAGAAACGACGAGGCGTTTTGTATTCATCAAGCATAGTGCAAGCCATCTCAACAAGTGTTCTGTTCTTGCGCTCCACGACGCCATTTTGCTGAGGAGTATAAGGAGCAGATAATTCATGAGTAATATCAAGTTCATCAAGATAGTCATCAAGATCGGAATTCTTGAACTCAGTTTCATTGTCACTCCCGATGTGCTTGATCTTCACACAAAAGTTGGTTCAAGCCCTCGAGGAAAATCATTTGAAGACTTCCTGCACTTCATGTTTATAAGTAACAATGTGTACCCATGTGTAACGAGAGTAATCATCAACAATAACAAAGCCATATAGAGATGCATCATTAGTGACTGCTGAGTAATGATTAGGACCAAAGAGGTCCATGTGAACCAATTCGAATGGTCGAGTAGTGGTCATGAGAGTCTTTGCTGGATGCTTGGCCTTGGTCATTTTTCCAGCTTCACAGGCTCCACACAAGTGATCCTTGAGGAATTTGACATTCTCAATGCCAATGACATGCTTCTTCTTCGCAAGCGTGTGCAAGTTCCTCATGCCTGTGTGACCAAGTCGTCGATGCCATAGCCAGCCTTCTGAAGCTTTTGCAAGTAGGCACACGGCTGGTTGTGGTCCTGTAGAGAAATCAACAATATACAAGTCTCCTCTCCTAAAGCCTTCGAAGACTTTGGAATGGTCAGCCTCCAAAATCACAACACAACGATACTTGCCAAAGACAACAACCATATCAAGATCACAAAGCATTGAGACTGACATGAGGTTGTATCCTAAGGACTCAACAAGCATGACTTTGCCCATGTGTATGTCCTTAGAGATCGCAACCTTACCTAGACCCGATACCTGACTTTTGTCTTTGTCAGCAAAGATGATATGCTTCAGATGTGATGGTGATAAGGGAGCATCCATCAATAGATTCTTGTCACCAGTCATGTGATTTGTACATCCACTATCGAGGACCTAGTCAGTGGCTTTGGGTTGATCATCCTATAGATGAATTAGTGCAGCTTACGAACTCATATACTTCATCAGTGAAGAATATGATATCAAATTCATCAGATGAATTTCATCAAGCAGTAAAACATATATAGCAGTATGAGGACGTGTGAAATGAAAGTTCATTTCTTCATGATTAGCCTGCGTCCTTTCAGGCAATTTTGTCAGGCCCCCAACAAATTCTTCAGACATTAATGCACATCTGGAGACCTGACCCTGCAGAAGAGATTAGTTCTTTTTCTTCACCACCCACATCTGAAGGGGTGGCAAAGAGTTCATCACTCTGCAAGCTCCATATGATAATGGTGGCATAGAAGCCAATCCATTTCGTTTCACACAAGAGGGGTTAGGGTAAGCATATGAATAGGCAAAGAAATTCTTCGAGGACTTATGAACATGATGGTTTGAAGAATAATGCACATATTCATAGCCCTTAGCTCTACCCTGCGAAACAGAGTTGTTAGCACGATGATAATCATATGAGGACTTTGATCCTTTTGAGGAATTTGATCCACGTGAGGAATTTGGTCTGTATGAGGACTTGGATCCATATGAAGAATTTGGTCCATATGAAGAGTTTAATCTGGGGTTCCAATTCTTCACAGGTGGTGTCATGGGGACATTCACCTGAAGACTTTCAAGGCACCTTTTGGGAACCCAGATTTTCTTCATAGGAGAACCATTCCTGCAGTTAGTGCCAACATATCTAGCAAATACTTCACCATTCTGATTTTTGAACAGTTTATAGTTGGCAAATGACTCATCAGAAGAATGAGGAGATTCACATGTAAAGCCAGATAAGTTTGATGGATCAACTGGAGGTCCCTTTGCAGCAACCCATGAGGTTTTGGGGTACTGCTCAGGCTTCCAATATGTTCCATCAGCATTGAGTTTCCTTTCAAAGGCAATACCCTCTTTCCTAGGGTTCCTGTTGAGGATCTGCCTTTGAGGCTTTTGTACATGCCTGTCCTATACAATTCCTTCAGCCCTGCATGGTCAGTGATACTAGCAATGTCCTCAGATGAGGAATTAATGATAGCAGAGGCAGGTTAAGAATTTGTAACAATAGAAGCATTTGAGCATTCAGGTGAAGAATTAGCAGATTCACGTTCAATGCACTTTAAGCATGGAGGAACAAATTATTCCTGAGCCACGCTGATTTGTTGTGCAAGTAATGAATAGCGCTCCTTCTGAAGATCTTGATAACTCACTCTTAGCTTCTCAAGATCTTGCTTTCTTTGAAGAAATTCATAAGAAAGCTTCTCATGATCAGACAAGAGAGTGTTATGATGACCTTGAAGGCTGTCAAACCTAGACTGAAGTCTTTGAAGATTTCCAGTCAGGGCTTTAGTGCGATCCAATTCTTCACCTAACATATCATCACTTTTGTCTAGCATGTTTTGAACCTTTTCAAAAGCCCTTTGTTGTTTTACAGCAATCTTAGCAAGTTTAGAGTAGGGGCTTGAGGTCTTCATTAGATTCATTCTCACTAGATTCAGAGCAGGTATATTTGAGTACCTTGGCACCCTTTGCCATGAAGAAATAGCTGGGATCATAGTCATCATTATCTTCATCAGCCTTGTTGGTGAGGTCAGTTTCTTCAGAGTTGAAGATAGACTTGCTGACGAATGTAGTAGCGAGAGTCAGACTCGCCACACCAGACTCAGGCTCCTCAGATGCCTCCTCTTCCTCGTGTTCGTCAGATTCAGCTTCAGAGTCCATTTCCTTGCCAATGAATGCCCGAGCCTTCTTTGAGTTGCTTTTCTTGTGAGATGAAGACTTCGAGGATTTTGATGATTTCTTCTTCTTCTCAGCGTCATCAGAAATGTAATCCTTATATTTCTTCTTCTTTAATTCCTTTTCCCAC
Source organism: Triticum aestivum (assembly GCF_018294505.1). Lineage (NCBI taxonomy): Eukaryota > Viridiplantae > Streptophyta > Magnoliopsida > Poales > Poaceae > Triticum > Triticum aestivum. The sequence goes on from NC_057810.1 coordinate 14,375,896, forward strand.
TAAGGACAATCTTGAATATAGTGACCAGGTTTCTTGCATTTGTGGCATAGTCACTGGATGAGGAATCACTGCTCCTTGAGGATTTTCCAAAGCGACCACGTCTTGAGAACTTCTGGAACTTCTTCACGAGCAGTGCTAGCTCCTGGCTCAATTCTTCAGGATCACCAAGGCTGCTACCAGAATCTTCACATTCAGATTCAGACACTGCCTTGGCCTTCAGGGCATGTGATTTGCCATAGCTCGAACCATAGAGATCTCTCTTTTCAGCAAGCTGGAACTCATGAGTATTTAGCCTCTCGAGGATATCAGCAGGATCAAGTGACTTGTAATCAGCATGTTCTTGTATCATCAATGCCAGAGTATCAAATGAGGAATCAACCGATCTCAACAATTTATTCACCACCTCATGGTCGGTGATGTCAGTGGCACCAAGCGCTTGAAGCTCATTTGAGATGTCAGTGAGGCGATCGAAGGTTTGTTGAACATTTTCATTGTCGAGTCTTTTGAAGCGGTTGAAGAGATTGCGAAGAACATCAACTCGAGAGTCACGCTGAGTTGAGACTCCTTCATTCACTTTGGACAGCCTATCCCAGATAAGCTTAGAAGTTTCCAAAGCACTCACTCTTCCATATTGTCCTTTGCTCAGATGGTCACATATGATATTCTTCGCTTGAGAATCGAGTTGCTTGAATCTCTTCACATCGGTAGTGTTTAGTGAGGGTGAGACAGTGGGAACACCATTTTCCACAACATACCAGAGATCGTTATCAATTGCCTCAAGATGCATTCGCATCTTATTCTTCTAGTAGGGGTAGTCTGTCCCATCGAAGGTAGGACAGCCAGCAGAGATCTTGATCATACCTGCGGTCGACATAACTAAAACTCCAGGCGGTTAAACCAAAATCACACAGAACAAGGGAGTACCTTGCTCTGATACCAATTGAAAAAGCGTTATATCGCCTAGAGGGGGGTGAATAGGCGATTTTTATGAATTCTTCACTGAGGAATTTCCCGGTGAGGAAATTCCTTAGCGAAGAACTACTTGCAGCGGAATAAGTACTCAAGAGTAAGCATAACAGAATACAGGCATGGTCATCATGATGAAATGAAGACAAGCACCGAGTACATAAAGCGTAATCACTGGATAACACAAGATGAAGACAAATGGACTGAAGAAATTGAACTGAGGAAATTGAGAAAGTCTTCAGTCAAAGTCTTCAAACACAGATATGAACAAACACTCAACACAGTAATGAGGAAATGAAAGAGTTGAGGAAATAGACCCAGTAAGGTTGGTGAATACAATGATTTGGTAGACCAGTTCCTACTGTTGTCTCATTTGTACGTCTGGTTGGAGCGGCCGAGTATTTAAACTCGAGGACACATAGTCCCGGACACCCAGTCGCTGAGCACGCAGCTCAAGACACCAAGTCCTCACCGTATTCTCCTTGAACTAAGGTCACACAGACCTCGTCCAATCACTCGTGGTAAGTCTTCAGGCGACTTCCAAACCTTCACAGACTTGGTCACTCGGTGATCCACAATTCCTCTTGGATGCTCTAGACCATGACGCCTAACCGTCTGGAAGAAGCACAACCTTCAAAGGAAACATGCGTTGGATCCACGCAGGATCAATCTCTTTAGTGATGCTCAATCACTTTGGGTTTGTAGGTGTTTGGTTTTGGGTTTTCCTCACTTGATCATTTTCACTCAAACTCCTCGGAGGATGGGAGATGCTCTCAAATGACAAGTGTCAGTTTCTCTCGGAGCAGCCAACCAGCTAGTGGTTGTAGGGGGCGGCTATTTATAGCCTAGGGAACAGCCCGACATGATAAGACATAAATGCTCTTCAATGATATGACCGTTAGGTAGATAAGATATTTTGGGACAGCTGGCGCGCGGCACAGCAATGGTCGGAAATTTGACTCTCAAATTCCTCAGGGCTATCATGATCCTCACTGTGTAGGCAATCCGCACTGGCGAATTCCTAACTCCTCAGTCAGAACAAATTCCTCAGCGACCAGAAGAACTTCGTCTCTGTCACTGAAGAAATTGACTAAACTGTATGAGATTTCCAATGGCTTCACTCGAAGGGATTGGTAGGTGTAGGATTTTGAGTTGAGCATCACATGGAAAATTTTCCTTAATATTTCCTCGACCCCCTTTAACAGTACGGTGTTTTCTATGACTCAAGCGAAAAAAAACGAAACTACGAAAACAAAAGTCTTCACGCTTCATGTTCCTCAAATGAATACCAAGTCTTCAAGGTCACACCAATTTCTTCACTTTCAACGTCTTCAGAATACCAAAGTCTTCAGTTGAAGAACTTCATTTTTAGGGGTCGACTTTCACTGTAAATATCAAACTCCTCATAGACTTATAGACTTGTGTACACTCATAAACACATTAGACCCTTAACCTATAAGTCTTCAATACACCAAAATCACTAAGGGGCACTAGATGCACCTACAGCAGTTCCCTTACTAATCGCTCGTGTTTGGGTGCTCTGTGGTGGAGACGGTGTTGTGTCAATTGGAACTGGGTTACTATCTGCCGGGGTTGGGGTTAGAAGGGGTGTAGCTGGTTCTTTGTCCAACTGGGTACGGGTACAATCTGCGAGAGTCTGGGTTATGTGTGGTGGATTTGGTCCTTGGGCAAGTACAACCGTGGTTCTATCTGCATCAACTGGTAGCACTATCTTTTCTGAAGACCGTGTTGTTACTCCCTTAGATATTGCCATCACGCTCTCCAATTCAAATGGCTGATAAACAAGAAAAGTAATTGAAAGTATAGATGTTGTATGATAGACAGGTGCAATGGATAGTGGGGAATAAAAGAGGGCATGAAATAATTCATATTTATGTTGTCTAACCAAACAGGATAGCATGACACAATTTCACATATATGATGGCTAACTAAACAGGATAGCAAGACACAATTTCACATTATGATGGATAACTGAAAAAGATGGAAAGACATAGTTCAAAATATGAGACTACATAAACAGGATGACATGACATAACTATATAATGTATTTATTAAATAGGTTGGCATGCCATAATTCACATACATTCATGGATAGAATGCCATAATTCTAAATATGATGACTGTAAACACTAAACGGGATGTCTTTATTAAATGGGTTGCCATGCCATAATTTAGATAGATGATGTGTATGTACTATGTAAACATGATGGCATGATATAATTCAAATATATGATTTATATAGTAAGCAAATAAGCAGATGGCAATCTATATATCATGTAAAAATAAGCAATGCAAGACAACATGCATGACATGGGTAATATAACCCTGCCAAGTTTGAGCATAGACCTCAGGGGGGAAATAGGACTGGTCATCAGTCTCTGAATCCTCCTCTGAGGAGCTATCTGTAGCCAGCAAGATGTCTGCTTCAGCAGGTAGCATTGTCTGCTTTGAATACCTTGTTTTCACTCCAGATACTTCCATCACCGCTTCAAATGGCTGATGCACAGGAAGAGTAGTTGAATATACAAACGTTGTCGACAAATGGAACATGTAATACAAAAAAATGATAGCATGATATAATTCACATACATGATGATTGGCTAAACAGCATGGCATTGCATAATTCACATATATAATGCCTTTGCAACAAGATAGCATTGTATAATTCACATATATAATGTCTTGCAACAAGATGGCAATGCATAATTCACATATATGGTAATTAGACACTGAACAGGTGGCATTCACACAAAGCATGTCTAAACTAATCAAATGGCATAGCGATGCAAGACACCATACGCACGATATGAGCAACATAACCCTACCAAGTTAGAGCATACACCTCGGGGGGGGGGGGATATGACTGGTCATCTGTCTCTGAATCCTCCTCTAAGGAGCTATCCGTAACCAGCGAGATATGCGCTTTGTCAGATAGCATAGTCTGCTCGGAAGACCTTGTTTTCACTCCAGAATTTGCCATCACCGTGTCAAATGGCTGATGCACACGAAGAGCAGTTGAATGTACTAACATTGTTGACAAATGTAATATGTAACAAAAAAAGGATGGCCTGATATAATTTACATATAAGATAACTGGCTAAGCAGGATGGCATTGCAAAATTCACATATATGATGCCTGGCTAAACAAGGTGACGTTGCATAATTCACATAAACGATGAATAAACTAAACAGATGGCATTCACACAAAGGATGTCTAAACTAAGCAGATGACATATTTGATGTATAAAGTAAGCAATTCAAGACACCATATGCATGATATAACCAACATCAGCATGCCAAGTTAGAGCGAAGACGTCAGGGGGTAAATAGGAGTTATCTTCTCCTTCTGAATCCCCCTCAGAACAGATATCTTCCTCTCGATTACAATCCGAAATGCATGGAGGGGGGGCTGCCTTTGCGCCTACCATGGAGCGACGTCTGCATGAAATTATATTGCCACGCAAGGCTCGTCTCTTTTTCTCTACATGTTCAGTTCCATTGTTTACAATAACTTTCATGCATAGGAATAAAACATAGTGAGATTAGGTAAGGAGTGCATGCAGAAATCCAGAGTGATGGTAGCAACCTGTGGATAGACCCAAAACCAATAATAGCAGGCAGATAATGGCCTCAGTTAATAAATACAGATAATGGCTTCTTTACTGTTTGTTTCCCACCCAACATGAAACTCATAGTAGACACCGGAGATTAACTAGATAGTAGATAGATACTATTGATAGCGGCCCCGATATGTACCCCACAACCATTTAAAAACTCAAGTTTGACCATTAGTTTGGAGCTGACTCAGAGTCTAATCGGTGAATAGGACGATAAAGTAGCATGTAATATTAAGAGATGCATAACGTAAGCAGACACGAAAGAGTGTGACCTCTCTTGCGGACCCGTGTAGTCCTCGAGGTCATCTGCTCGGTTGATGATGGTAATGCAGTTTTCATGGCTGCCAGCGGTGGGGAAGAAGATCTGAGGCGGCGAAAGACGGTCTGGAGGCCGGATCCCTGCTATGCTGGACCCTTCTATCATTGGAGCAGCTGAGCTGGGGTGGACGACGGCGCAGCAGGAGCGGGACAAACCACGCAATATTTTCTTTGACAACTATCTGTAAGAGAAGTAATTCTGTAAGGGCTCGTTTGAATTGGAGGATTCCAACAATGCAGGGATAGGAAGTAGACAGGAATAGGATAGGAATGCACGTGCAAAACAGAGAATTTAAAAACACAGGATTTCTGCCAATCTGGGTGTTTGATTCACAACAATTGGAAGATCACAGGATGCAAAGAAGCATGGTGAGATTAAGTCAAACCACAAGAAAATGTACGGTTATAATGCTATTATGCTACTATCTCTTAGTCTTGTGCTTCATGAATAGGAATTTGAAAAGGAGGACAAGTGAAAACTAAAATTCCTACTTTTTTCTTTCAAGGAGACACCAAAAGGAACAAATCCGTGTGCTCAGTGGACAATATATATAACATGTAGAGTAAAAAAGAGATGCAACAAGTGTACAACTTCTTTGACGAAGCCATGTCGATCTCAACGTGATTGGGTTGGCCAGTGAGGATGCTCCGGCTGACTTTGCTGTCGAAGGAGGGGAAGAAGATCTTAGGTGTCTGGAGATGGAGCCCGAGGTACTGCTCCGCTGTGATGGAGGGTTTCGTCGTTGGAGCAGCTCTGGTGAGTTGTACGACGCCGAGGCTGAAGCAGGACAAGAGAGACAACGAACAACTTTAACCTAAGTGAAATTCTAATAGCATCTCCAATACATGACGTAAAATACATAACCACAAAGTGCTAGATGTAAAATACATCAGCCGCTCATCTCTGAACTTAACTGTCGAAACAGAACTTAACTATCAAAACTGAACTTAACTCTCGAAACTGAACCTAACTGTCGAAAGTGAATTTTGCTGTCAGAACTGAATTTTGCTGTCGAAACTGAACATGCTAGCGAGGTGAGGCTACACGTCGGTCGACTGACTTTTTCATCTCTGGTCAGTCGATTTTGCAGCCGTTGGATACGAAATCAAGGGCCTGCAGTTCACCTTCAACCTCCACCCCCCTGAGCCGCCAGCCACCACCGGCCAAACAACAGCCCACAGCTGCCCGCGGCCGGCGTTGCGCCGCCCCGCCCGCCCCGAAAACACTCCCCACCGCCGGTCCGCCACCGCCCCGGCCATCCCTCTAGGCCCCCACGTGTCGAGCTTTTTCTTCGGCGATCCCCACGCCACCTCCCCGCCAACGCCCCGCCATCGCCGGTGACCACCGCCCCCATCCAGAACCCTAAGATAGATAGTGGGGTACCTCTTCGGCGAGCCCCCCTTCCCGCTGCGGCTGGTTCTTCCTTCACCCCGACGAGCCCACCCCTTGAAAATCGACTGACCTAAAAGTCGATTCAGTCGACTGAAGTGTAGCCAAATCGGAGCAGCATCGCAAGCAAGAGCAAGAGCGAGAGCAGCAACACGAGCAAGAGCAATAGCAAGAGCAGACCAGGCAGGGGACCAAGAGCAAGAGCAGAGCAGCAGTAGCTCCTACTGATGTGGACGTCGCCGCCGAGGGAGCGACGTCATGGAGGAAGTGGCCGGCGACGCCTCCGTGGATGGAGCTGCGCCCTGTCGGCTCGGGACCGAGCGCCGGCAGCACGGTGAGATCGGATCAAGAAGAAAATGTGGCGATTAGTGTACAACCTCTTTGGTGGCGCCGATTAGGTCGCAGCTTCATCCGAGGAAACGGTGATGATGATCCTCTGCCGGTGGTGCAGGTGAAGACGGAGGTGTGGGAATGGAGGTGGTGCGAAAGACGAGGGGAACATCGGGGCAGCTCCTTGGAGGTGGAGGACGGGGTGGCTGAATCGGCGGGACGATGAGATCGATGACGAATCTCATTCGGTGCGGTGGATGAGGGACGTCGAGGTGTTGCTGTGGACGGCGTCGTCAGGGAAGAGGCTCCGGCTGGGTAGCGGACGGAGGAGGGTGTGGGGTTTCGTCGCAGGTTTTCGCGGCCTTGGTGTACGAATGGGTGGGCGGATGGGATGGCAGTGGGGAACCATGGCTTAGAGACGCGGTTGTCCGAAATGTGGGGTAAGTTACGAAAGTACCCCCCACCGATTTGAGGCGGTTCTTTCGGTTCAGGGGTACCATGGGCATTTCATGTGTCGGGATTTCACAGGAGGTGGGAGTTTTCGCACGCGTTGTAATTTCGGAATAGCAAGGCGTGGGTTGAGATGGAGGGAGTTGTCGGAGCACAACGAGACAAAGATATATCTTACATATTTCAGGCTAACAAGACGCGGGTTGAAATTTCCGGACAAGCCTAACGTGTACTGTACCAAATCAATGCGCACTACAAATGTCATTCAAAACTTTGAATTCATGTTATGTTCAATTAAAATATTTCGCTACGTGTATAATGCATGCAACCTACTACTCAAATGAACGTTTTAATGCATTCCAAACGTATATACTACCGCTTCAATATGAACTAAATTTGAATAAGATCGACAGTAATGATTGTTGTGAAGTCAAAGCATTTGAATTCTTTTCTCTGTTTTAATAAGATCTACAATCATCATTACTGTCAAGTTAAACCATCGTTTGTGTATTATCTTCACAGCACACCACATGATTAGTCTCGAGTTACATATGAACTATGTGTACTATATGAACTCGAACTAGATTTTTTGAATCCACTTTATTTTGATTTCAAATCACATTACATTTCTAGCTCTAGCTAGATCTTCATAATCTAAACCATGTCTCATATGTATAATGTGTTTATCACATAATGTATGGCGCCCCGCCCCCTACACCTACAAGTATTTAGATGTGAGTTGCAAACACCACACATTACCACAAATTCAAATAAAATGTGAGAATGTTCGATATATAGTATTTTTTAGATTGCTCGATATTTAGTTGTAAGCTGCAAACGCCGCACATTATCACAAATTCAAATAAAATGTGAGATTGTTTGATGTATAGTATGGTTTAGATTGTTCGGCATTTAGCTGTGAGTTGCAAACGCCATACATTATCACATTATAGTATAACATGTGCACAGCACGTGTATCACCGCTATATTCATGCATGCAATGTTTCAAACACTATGATCTCCTTTTCAAATATATGAATCTGCTTTCATGTCAAATTATGATCTTTGTTAGTCGCTTACACCCACACAATCCTCTAGCCTTTGTAGCTACCACTAACTTTCTCTTATGCATGCACATGCCATCCTCGCCCTACCGCTCCCTCGGCATTCTATCCACCGGGCACATTCATTTTTTTTCTTTAGGTCGTTCTCCCAGAGTCTCCACAACTCCTTTCCGACACACACCGATCGATAAACCTCTCCAGCGATGCCTGCCTACAACATACACATACAGCTTCAATCTCCTCCTTTATGTGTCCTTGCCTCGTGTCTCTCATATGGTCAGACACACGTGTAAACTCTCGCCCCTCTTTTCATCGATCTCACAACCGCACACTCCTCCCCCTATCTAGCTAGTAGTTGGGCCTCTCGCACCACCTCCTAGCTCCATTCTCTCTGTCTATCCGTCTCGCTGGGCCTTATTTGCCTCTAATAAACGGACATACAGCGACCGATCTCTCGCTATACATATAGCCAGCTAGGTCCTTATAACTCGTTTTTACCCACACATCGATCGATCTACCTCATTAGTTGTGTCTCTCCCTTCCTCCGACAAACAACAATTGATCTACCAATCTAGTTAGGTTTTCTTACCAAACACATGGTTCCCCTTCATCATCCATGGATGCGTCCCGACAGATCTATCACGCACAGGCACACACAGAAACACATGCCCACTCTTATTGATAACATTGCAGTTCCACCCTCAGTTTGTCTAGTAGGCCTCTCCCAACATCTTCGAGAAGCAACTCCAGCACCCATCCAACACTCTACCCCTCTCCCTCCCTCTCTCTCTCCTCTCTCTCTCTCTCTGTGTCCCATCATATTTCCCGTCCTTCGGTTATGTATGGATGTCGATTGATCTCCCTCAAGACATAGCTGGGCCTCTCCTTCTCAACACAGATACGAGTCGTTCTACCTCTATAGTTAGGCCTCTGCCTACCCCTCCCCCCACCCCCTCCCCCCCACACACACACCGATACATCAAGCGCTCTAGTCATGTCTCCTTGCCACACACAAACTTGACATGTGCCCTCTAGCGTTCCGGTAGGCCGGTCGTCCTATATCTTTGACTTGCACACACACACACACACACTATTTTGATGGCTCTCTTCATCGATCTCGCACCCACCCACTTGATCCTCTCTTCGACTCTATCGATAGCTATGACCCCTCCCTCTCTTCTCGTGGATTGCCCGACCCTCTATGTATGATATGGATAGGCCTCCAATTCACACACATTGCATGCAAAATTTTGTTTGAGATGTCATCGACACATATTCCGACAAATAATTCACGAAATCAATCCCCCACCCCACCCCACCCCCCACCACAAAACAAAAACCACTCACGGACGCAGTTTGTATCTCTCACACACACCCACGTAGGTGGGGGACGTGCACGAAGAGAAGAGGTGCATGCACGGCGCACGTACTCCCGTCTCTTTCCCAACCACACCTGCGCGGGTACATGGTGGAGCTCATTTCTATACGAAAAAGGTAGCCAATGTGGTAATTTGGCACGTGTACTGGTTGTCCACTAGGTGGAGGGAGGATCGTCTACCACGGGTGAACAAACAAATTGCGACTTGACGCGTTATGTTAAATTAAAAAAAGAGGCAAACCATGTGGGGCCTACCTTAGAGGCAAGGCTCTATACACTGGAGTACTTTTGATGTGTTCCGTCAACTTGCAGAACGAGGAGAAGCTTGCTTAGTACGCCGTCTGTCCCGCCCACGGGCGCGGTGGCTCACAGGATGAGGTGAAGCTTGCTCCTCCCTCGCCCATGCACGCGGTAGCTCGCAGGACAAGGAGAAAAATTTACTACTCCCTTTGTTTACTCCTCGTCCCTACTACCTTGGTTATAGAGATTATATCATATTGTTTGGAATATATATGTCCTTTAGTAGATTTCTATATGAACTACTAGTACATACTCCAAACACTGATGTATATAGACGTATTTTAGAGTGTACATTCACTCATTTTGCTCTGTATGTAGTAGCACTCTCCCTCGCCCCTCGACCCTCACCCACGTGGTGGACGTGCACCAATTCATTCGGTTTCATATAGCCAGAACGATATATACTGCACTACCATTATTGCTCGACTTCCCGGAGAGGCGAAGAGCCAATCGCAAGGTTAATATTTTGGAGATGCCGAGCGCAAGTTTATAGGAGAACGAGTAGTAGGTGCCGTGTCATTTATAAATATATATTTTTCTTCAGTGGCATGTACGCAATATGATAGGTTCATATGGAGAGAAAAGGAAACCGCTCCACTATATACATAGTCAAGACGGGCCAACCTACACGGTTGCTTGCTGGGGTTGCTCTCTTCACACTCTCTCGCACAAAATGACTGTGGCCACATCTCTAACATCCCGGCGGATCACGTCTGCTTGGGGAAGGAGTGGATGCTTAGTGTGGATGCGGTGGCCGTCGCCGACGGTGAAAACCCACTGTCGGCATGTCCCGATCAGGGGTCCCCGCCGTTCTCTCTCACAAAGCCCGTGAGGTTGCCTTCGTCCCTTGCTCACTGCCACGACGTGGGCAGTTGCCGCCTCCCTCCGCCCTCCTCAAGGTTGAGCTACGTCCCTCAGGTACAACTCCCTTTACAGCCAGCTTGCACCACTGCTCCAGCTGCCCACAACACTCCCTGTGGATATTTCTCTACTTCTTTGCCCCGCACATACCTGATACCTCTACTGGCTTCTACGTACTGTATTTGTGATGAGTTTATGTCTCATCAACTAGTCCTAGTAATCTTATTCTAATCACGCTTCTTCAATTTCTTTGCCACAAGGATGCTCATCTCGATTTTTGTGAAACTGCACAAAATGATTCGATGGTCAAAAGGTTGCAAACTTCATTTATTAGGAAGCTCGAACGTTGCCAGCAAATTGAAGCCTGGTGAGGGTTCACGGTTGAAGGGCTAGGGACTGCATGGATGGTTTTTTTCTTTAGCTGCCTCTGTTCCAAAATAAGTGTCAACTTTAGTAGTAGTACAACTTTGTACTAAAGTTTGCACAAAGTTGAGACACTTATTTTGGAACTGAGGGAGTACATATTTGCTATGATCTGTCAATCATTGAGATGCAATAGCATGCATGTTAGTCTCCTTTGTATTTTATGAAATGTTGCAACGGGCAACCTTGGACGCAAGATACATGTAACAGGAGATGGAAGCTTCATAGCATTGTACAAATTTATCTCGTTGATAAATTACAGTATGTACTAGTACTATACTAGTACTTCCTCCGTTCCTAAATATAAGTCTTTGTAGAGATTTTACCATTAACCACATGCGGATGTATATAGATGCATTTTAAGTGTAGATTCATTCATTTTGTTCCATATGTAGTTCACCTAGTGGAATCTCTACAAAGACTTATCTACTAGTAATAGCTAGCCCCCACTACTAGGAATTCTCTATCCTCTCCTTGAGCCACATCATCAAAATTGACGTAGCCGTTAGATGAAGTAAATCAGTCATAATAGCTGTCTGATCTAGACGTTGAGAGGCTCCGCACTAAGCCACATGCAAGCATGCAGAAATACCGTGGCACATGCATGTGAGTGGGTTTTAAATCACATCAACATGTCTGCATGCAAGCATGCACAGGTAGCATGCATGTAAGTGAGCCTTTAAGTCCCATTAACATGTCAAAAAGAAAAATATAATCCCATTATGCAGTAGGAGTTGGCTGATCTTTTTTCCTTACGTGGGATGATCTAAATGATGATGGGAGCTTATTTAGTTTGGCTACCACATTTGTCATGCGGTTATAGATTTTTTTTAGTTCTATGAAATCGATAATTTTGCGCAGAGAGATATACCGCTGTTCCGCGGCAACGCGCGGGGACTCATCTAGTAATATTTAGGAACGGAGGGAGTACTATGTAAAGAGTTAGGTGTCACACGGTGATAGTGTGAGGTGGGCCATGTAATCACTGAGCCTGCGTGTTTTCACTGCTCTTGCACTCCTCCGCTGTAAGAATGGAGAAAATTGTAATCTACTACCTCCTTTTGCCGAAAGCGTGGGACATCCAGCAGTCCTACCACCTCAGTAATAAAAACCAATGAGCCGTCAAATCACATAGACCCAGCAGTAAGTTGGACGGACGAAGCAACCATCACTCTTGCGCTAGTGAGAGGTCGCGTCCGCTCTGCCGGGCATGAATGCGGCACCGATTCTTTGGAGCGGCGCTCACCGTTTCGGGCAGGAAGCGCGCGCGGGCGATGGAGGGGCTTTGGGTGGGCCAGGCTGGTCAGGAGCGGGCGTGGCAGCTGTCTGCATGTCCCTACCGGACACGCCCAGAAACGAGAGGATGCACCGACTCTCGCGGCTAAAATCATACACTACACACTATATCTCTGTAGGAGTAGGTCGATCTGTTGCACTCTCTAACACACACATGCTGTTAAACACACACACACGCACACGCAGGCACCTTGGTCCCGTTGCACCTTATAATGTGACTTATTACACCTAGATGGAGGGAGTAGTAAGTATACGAGATATGGTGGCACACTGACTTAAGTCGAATACAAGTGCCCAAAATTTGTGTGCATGTTATAATAAGGATTCACTTAAAATAGTACGTGAGCGAACAGAGGGATCAATTGGACAGTGTTGCCGAGCAGTAGCGAGATGTGTGAGGTAGTAAGATACACCGCTGGCGCTTTTAATTTTTCTTATTAATTTGTTTGTTTCACCCTCTGACTGGTGGGACCCAACGTACTACGTGGAGAGAGGTAAGGTGACTAAGGTTGCATTATTTCTACACCACTTTGGATAGTCTTACCACCAAAGCCACATGACACGATTATGATTGAAATCCTAATGACTCCCACACACACACATACAAAAACACGGCATGCCTGTCACATGAATGCAGGAATGTATAAAAGGTTATTCTCCTCTCGTTGAACATAATGGGAGGGTTGTGTAGCTGGTTAGCCTGTTCGCTCATCAAACTTGAGGTCTCGAGTTCGATAACTACACTTGAGCATAATTTTTGCCAGGAGGATTCTTTGACTGGTAAAAATGTTTTCTAGGGTTTGCACGCTTCACACACTCTCTCCAGTATATATATACACGTTGGAGCCTCAGCGCTTGTAGTTGCTCTCTTCACACTCTCTCGCCCTCTCCCGCTGGAGCTTCAACGCTTGTAGTTGCTCTCTTCACACTCTCTCGCCCTCTCCAGATCTAAACAAGACTTCGTTGGCCTCTCTCTCCCCTCACTGCTGCTCAAAGAGCCGGCAGGATCCATCCGCCGGGAAGGGAAGGAGGCTTAACGCTGTCGCCGTTGGCGAGGGAGGGAATCCACTACAGGCGCTGCTGTTCACTTTCCACCCAGCGGCGGCACGGGAGGGCCTCCGGCCCCTTTTCTTCGCAGCCATCCCGTCGCCCACCGAACCACGCCCCAAGAACCTTAAGGTATATTTTACTAGCTCCACATGCATTGCTCTAGCTGCATGTATACCATGAATCTAGGACGTGGTTCAAAGAGGAAAGGAGTGAGGGAAAGTAGTGGGAAAAGTTGTATATAGCATGAATCTAGGACGTGGTTCAAAGAGGAAATGAAGGGGGAAAGTTGTATAGCATGAATCCAGGACGTGGTTCAAAGAGGAAAGGAATGGGGGAAAGTAGTGGGGAAAGTTGTATCGCATAAATCTAGGACGTGGTTCAGAGAGGAAAGGAAGGGGCGAAAGTACTAGTTCAAAAAGGAAAGGAAGGGACAAGGCTGTAGAGTTTGAGCAGGACTAGATTTGCTGCGCTCACATAGGGAAAGGTGTCTAAAGATAAAAAAACTGGGACCAACACAAATATGCTCCTTGGTTGTTTGTTCTTTGTTGCAACAGATTGTGCATGACCAACAGTACATCGGTACATGCACATGGTGCCGGTGCGTCCACTGTCCCGTGCAACTCATTAGCTGTTGTTAATCTAAGGCCCTGTTTGGTTAAAAACTCCCTAGTCCCTACCTGCTTGGTTCCAGGGACTAAACATGGACTAGAGGTTATTAAATAACATGGTAAAAGACCATGTTACCCCTAGTAATGAACTAATAGAAACAAGGTGCAATGCGTGGCAGGGGCAACTGTTGGAGAAGTCCCAAAAAGACTCCCTCCTGTTTGGTTTAGATGTGACTGACAAGGAGTTTTTTTAGTCCCTACACCAAAATGTCCCTGTAAACAAACACCCTCTAATAATGCAGCTGGAAAATTGATGCAATGCCACAGTTAAAAGCAAATTACATGTTTAACGAATTTTATTGTTAATATAATCTCTATGTTAATATTAATCAATGCCACCGTTTGAGAAATGCTATTGTCTTGCTTTCTTTCCCATTTAGATAAGGTAGATGCTTCTTTTTGTTGGCTTCTGTGTCATCCACCGTTATTGACCACTAATTGTTTCCTTTGCACCTCTGTGTAAACAGGGTTATCTACTTCACCTCTTTGCCATTGTGACCTTTTGTTGCACTGCACAAAACACTTTTGTTTTAAGAGTGTTTTGTGCAATTCAACCAAAATGTCACACCGACAACGTTGCTTGATTGCTTGATCTTACTAAAACTGCACAAGAGGAGATCTTACTTCCTATCCGTTAAGGCGAATTTGGTTTAGATCTTCTTCTTGTGAGTTGTTTGAATTCCGCATCATGAGAGGTCAGTACTAGCCTTCTTTCACATGATTCTACAGTGTGCTTTCATATGTTGTGCTACTTGTATGATAATGTTGCTTGATTTTCATGAACTACACAAATGGAGACAAGACTTCCAATTTGTATGTGCGCCGTAATATCCCATTGAGGTAAGATAAGGATATTTCACAACTACTGGCCTGTATTTTGCCACTTTCATCAGAAAATTAAGTTTAGTACTATACTTTTGCTCCCTAATTGACATGCCAAATCTTACATTGAAGGAGAAGCTTGTCTGTTATTGAACCAAGTGATGAAGGGGAAGAACAAGCGGAAGAAAAACAAAAATCAACTCCCGGTGCTGTAATGAAGCACTGGAACTGTGATGACACAAGTAATGATATAGTTTTGCATCTTAATTTATTGCTATGGCTAGAACGAGCAATTGTTTTGCCACTGATTTGATGCCATACGTAATTATCTCTACTTGTGCAAACAGGGATCTTCTTTGAAGATACCATATATTTTAGTGGAACTGCACAAGAAGATGTTGGAAACATTAAACTAATCGAGGAGTATATAGTAAGGATGGCCACCCCCGTAGATAGGAACAGATGGTTCTCGAGAAGTGCTTCATCTGTATGCTCTACACAATGAGCCTCCTGACAAATGTTGGTACTCACCCGCTAATTTCATCCATATGATTGAGCTTTGTCATCTCTATTGGTGTTGTGCTACTGTTTAGATACTGTCATGAAAAAGTCGTATTGTCCTTGAGAACTACTTCATTTGTGCTGTTTTAAATATTTCCTTTCCTTTTTTCGAGCAAACAGGGATCATCTTCCTCTGAAGAAGAATATGGAGTACGTGAAGTGACTTGTTCCGATTATGCCAGGATGAAGAAGCCCTATCTATCTTCTCGTCAGAAGGAGCAGTTGAAGGATGGTTACATTACTCCCCACAAGACCAAACTAACTTCAGCTCAGAAGGACTAAGAAATCTCCATTTTTTTGATGTGATGCACGAGTACAATGTTGTACTAGGATTCTTTCTGGTGAGTTGCATTTTGCTAAAAGTGTGCTCTACATGGACCATGTATGTGCCTGTTGAAACTGTCAATTCATAGTACAGTTTGCTTTATACTAATCACTTTTTTGTATTTGTGCAAACATGGGTGCTCAGCTTGATTTCAACGGGAACTGCACAAAATGTTCAAGGGCGAAATCATACAAGCTACGTGCGAATTTTGTTGATTTTGGTGGAACTGCACAAAAAGAACAGCTGGTTTATTTAGCACGAGGTGCCATGTCAATGTCCGAACTGATGGCAAATCCTGCCCATTCCACAATCGTAGGCATTTGATATTTTGGAATAGGACAACCTTGTCAAATTTTACTCATTGATTTTAGCAAGATATGTGTTTGATATTTTCGAATGGGACGCCCTTTGTTGTCAGCAGTGGCGATCAATTTTTTCTTTATTCTTTAGTTGTGAAGTAAATATTGCCTCTGACATGTGAGTAGCTAAGATGCATAATCATTGATTGTTTTGAATTTTCTCTATGAATTGTCAGGCATGTGTGTTTGATTGCAATGTACAGAAATGCTAAAAAGCTGCTCAAACTCTTTGTACTCCTTCTGTTCCTTTTTACTTCGCACATTGTGAAAGTGCATACTTTTTTGTATAAGATTGGTCAAAGTAGAGATACTTTGACTGCAGACAAAACTTGTATGCAGACTAGAAAGGACCGGAGGGAGTACATGTGAAACTGTTGCAAACGTGGTGATCACCCTGGGAATAATGCTAGTACGTATTGTTTTGCATGTTCATCAAATGCCAGTGATACAGGAATTCAAAGTAATCAAAATAAATTCATTCATACATGGTCAGATTTCATATAAACATGCCGGATTTCATTACATTTCATACATTCTTCAACTAAAAAGGGGTGTTTGTGGCCGCATGCATCTCCCAGATGCAGAGGCCGGGGGTCATCCTCCTTTTCGAAAAAAACTAAAAAGGGGTGCGCTAGAGGTATAATTAATTAACCGAAGCTACCCACCTGTGTCCCGCTGAGCTGAACAGAAGCTTCAATGACTTAACTGCAGGTGCAGTTGCATAACTGACATGTGGCCTGTTGGGCCCACGTGTCAGTCAGCCAACTGCACCAACAGTTAAGTAGAAGCAGTGTTATTCTCCAGTGCAGCTCTCCGACTCCATGTCGCCACCAAGAAGCTAACCGGTCGTCAATGGTCAACCCGCCTAGCTTGGCTTCAACCGGAGGGTAGCAGCGGCGGCCTTACTTGGACCCGAGCGGCGGCGACCTACCGTGTTCTACTCTTCCTCGTTTTCTGTGTGGCACGGCCTTGTTGGTAGCGGGGCGGGGCCTCGGTAGAGCCGGCGATGTCCTCTGTCTCGTTGCCGGCGGGGCGGGGCCTCGGCGGAGCCGGCGGTGTCCTCTGCCTCGTTGTTGGTGTCGCAGGGCTTCGGCGGAGTAGGGCGTCATCAACGCCAGCGAAGCTGGGACTCGTAGGAGCCGGCGTTGTCCTTAGCCTCATCCTCGGTCTCGCCAAACAGCGCCTCACCCGCTTCACCGCCCTCTTTGCTAGCTTCTTTGTAGGCGGCCGCAGCCTCCGCCACCCGCATGCGGTACCGCCAGCGCTCGAGGCGGCCCTTGGGGGCGGAGCGGTACGAGTCGAGCAGCGCCTCCTGCTTCGCCCGCTCCGCGGCGATCTGCTCCTCCGCCTGCAGGTGCTCCTGGAGGAGATGGTGGTTGTAGGCGGATCGGCCTGCGCCTCCCGGAACTGCTCCTCATGCATCGGTCTCACCCTGTCCATATATTGGGCACGGGCCTCGCCGATGGTCATGGTGCGATGCACCGGCGAGGATGGCGCGGAGGAGGGGGTTGGTGCCGGATTGTCGACTACCATGTTCTCCATTAGGACGTCATCGTCCTCCGGTTGCCTGCCGGCCAGCCGGTCGGTAGCAATGGCTGCCATCTCCTTGTGGTCCATCGTCCGCCCGTCCTAAAGAGCTCTGGAGCACAAGGAAGCCATGGTGGGCAGTAGTGGCGAGGACAGGAGAAAGGGAACGGATGCGGATGACTGCGGCTATGGCCGGCGCAGCAGTTTATATAGCAATGGTGTGCGGGCGGAGGGACGGACGTGTGGCGCCGGAGTAGCCGCCTCGGCAACCGCGTATCATTCATGTGTGCGGCAGGTGGACGGACGGACGACACTTGTGTCGTTTGAAGGCGGAGCAATCGCCTGCACCGGAAGTGGGGCGGCCGGCGCTAACTGTTTCGGGCGGAAAGCGCGCGTGGGGGAGGAGATGACTTTACTTGGATAGGATGACAATGGGGACCCACCAGGTCCATAGCCGCACGTACGCAAGTGCCTCCTTATTATTATTATTATTATTATTATTATTGTTATTATTATTATTATTATTATTATTATTATTATATATAATTTATTTTGCTTCCTCCTGGTTTCCTGACATCACGGTCCCGCACCATTGTCAACCTATGTACTCCCTCCTTTCCGGTTTATAGGGCTTATCTCAAAATTTTAGCTTTTCTATTTTATAAGGCTCAATTTGGTTGTTTTCCATCACATGTTCAGATTCCAAGGTGCATTAAATCATTGCATGCAAGTATTAAGAGAAAATTGACCAATGCATGTACTTTATGCATGCATGCATTGCAATTAATGCATTGATAAACATAATTTTTTGAGGATAACAAGAGCATTAATTAGGTGCTTTTGCAAAACTACAAAAAGTATTCCACCACTCGCCATCTAGCTTGATTGGTGAGATTTTTGAATTGAGCATTATAAACCGGAAAGGAGGGAGTAGTCAATAAACGAGAGAATTGCACAAGAAGCGGCCGATAGCTGGGACCAAGCAGCTCTATCAGTATTTGTGTTTTTGAGGTGTGAGCAATGCAGAGTTTTTCAATGCTTACCCAAGATATTAATTTTTCTCCTCTGAACAACAACGAAAACATCGCTGCAGGTATTAACTGGGCGGGCCGTGGCCCGTCTAGCCCAGGCCAGATATCCAGCCCAGATATTAATCTTTTTCAAGCTGAAAATGGCTAGCCCAGCTATACTTTTTTTAGGAATACCCAGGCAAGGTCAAGTTGTTATTCTCCGCCCCGCTGGGCTGCAAATCTTTCCTAGGAGGATGCATTAGGCTTGACAAGAAAATGGGCTTTAAGAAATAATAAATGGGATGTAATTATAAAAACTGGGTAGTAACTATAAAAAACTGCACCAAACAGTGATTACTTTATAAAATATTATTTTTGGAATATTGAAAATTTTAATTTCATTAATTGTTGCGAGCGCAATGTTTCATTGGATATTTACATAATATAAATTTATATTGAAATTGTATTTAATCTGACTAGAAATTTCGGGATAAAAATATCCGGATCCCATCAAAATGTGGGAAATTTTATTGAATTCTGTTTTGAACGGTTGGTTGAAATGGGCTGTACTTTTAACAAACTGTAAATGGGCTGAAGTAAATTCCATTAGAATTCAAAAATGGGCTACACATTCTTACAAATCTCAAATGGGCTATAAGTTCTCCGCCACACACTTCTGGCCTTACTAAGTTGACGCGTCCCCTAAAAAACAGAGTTGACGCGTATGCAAGGCTTTGTCAAATTATAGTCAACACACGGTTCTAGCAGCAGTGGCTGTTGGATGTCCATCCAACGGATGCCGTGCTTCTTCCTCAATCTCGGATATTCTAGCTTCACCCGCCCAAAAAATGATTCCTCCCCCTGACATCTGGGGCGCACCATTTCGGAAGCTGACCTGTGGGCCTACTAAGTTGACGTACCAAGGGCTTTCTCAACTTAGTCAATATAAATGATTCTAGCTGCAGTGACCGTACGATGTCCATCCAACGGCCGTCGTGCTTCTTCAAGCTCTGGTCTTCTTGCTCCAGCCGCCCAAAGCAGCGCCGGTCGTGCCGCCTGCTCCTGCCTCCCGTGGTCGGCTGTGCTTCCGCGGAGGCCTCACCGCCCCCTACTACTCCCACCACTAGCCAGGCCATCCCCCCACTCACCCACACCCCCTGTTATCCTGCGGTGACGGCAGCGCAGCCGAACCAGTGAACCCTCGTACTCCTCTCCGCGTGTGCATCTACTGCCGCATCTTCCCCGGCTCCGTGTCGTCCCCTTCCTAGGCCTTGCCGTCGTCCACCGCCGTGGTGCTCTCGGCACGGCGTGGTCAACGTGGTCAAGGAACGACTTCCATCGGACGTGGACTGTACGTGGAGAGGCTCACAGCTGGGTCCACGGCAGCCGCAACGAAGTGCCTCCTTATTAGGCGCAAAATAATTATTCCTCCACCTGACAGCGGGGACCCACCAGACGGGCCACCGTATTTCGTGAAAAAAATGATTCGCCCCCGACTGCTGGGACCCACGAGCTACATCTTCGCATGCAAGGAAGTGCGTCCGGGAAAGAAACGATTCGCCCCCCTGACTGCTGGGACCCACCAGCTATATCTTCGCACTCAAGGAAGGTCGTCCGAAAAAAATGATTCGCCCCCCGACTGCTGGGACCCACCAGCTACACCTTCGCACGCAAGGAAGTGCGTCCGGGCAAAAAAACGATTCCCCCCCCCCCCTCGTGACTCCTGGGACCCAGCAGCTACACCTTCGCACGCAAGGAAGTGCGTCCGGGCAACAAAAAAATGATTCGCCCCCCTGACTGCTAGGACCCAGTAGCTACACCCTCGCACGCAAGGATGTGCGTCCGGGCAAAAAAACAAAACGATTCGCCGCCCTGACTGCTGGGACCAACCAGCTACATCTTCGCAAGCAAGGAAGTGCCTGACAGTCAGGACCCACCTGGTCGAAGCGTACGTAGCATTGTCATCTTGGCCGTGAACGTGTACGTACATACTGGTCGATGTAGAGGCACGCATGTGTCGTGTTAGAGGCGCGCACCTGTCGTAGTAGAGGCGCACATGTAGCATGTACACGTACGTACGGCGGCCAGGGTGCAAGAAAGAAAATACGGCCATGTATGTGTACATACAGGCGGGGTCTCGAACGCCTAGTCGTGCATACGTACGGCGAGGGCTCGTGTTCATGGGGAGGCAACGGAATGCGTCGTGTTCATGGGGAGGCAATGAAATGCGTCGTGTTCATCGGGAGGCAACGGAATGCGCCGTGTTCATCGGGAGGCAACGGAACGCGTGGGAGCCAACCGGCTTGGACGGAACAGGCGATGGAAACGAGGCCTGGCGTACTGCAGAACGGAGGAAACGACCTTGTGTTCGATCGGCCACATTCGCAACGGGGTCCTGTTGATCAGGAGGGGTGTGGCGTACCGCAAAACGAAGGAAACGGACCTCCTACCACTACTAGGGAAAACCTTATACACAGAACTTTAGCAGCAGCGCAGGTCAAAAAAGCATGCTGGTGCTAACTAGCAGTAGCGCGCCTGGGCAAACCGCGCTGCAGATAAAGTTCTAGCAGTAGCGCGTGCTGCCCTAAACACGTTACTACTAAAATTCCCATGGCTTAGCCAAATAGGCTACACATAGTAGTAGCGACCTATAACGAACCGCGCTACAGCTACTTTCTTTGTAGCAGCGCGTTTTATATTAAACTCGCTACTGCTAAAGGATATAAAATTAAATGGAAAGCAAATAGAAAGGTAATTGAAAATGAAAGAAATAGAATAAGGTGAAAGGAAAAAAAATGTGAAGAAAACTAAGTGAAAAAGGGGGGAAAAGAGAAAGGAGTAGCAGTAGCGTGTATCCCAGAAAGCGCTGTAGCTAACGTAGTACTACCGCTCTTCATGGAACGCGCTACTGCTACCTCTGACTTAACCACGGGGTTCGTCCTTCCCCACGGCCACTTCCCCCAAATCCAACTGTCCACACTCTCGCCGCCGTCGTCGCCCGTCGGCCGCCTCGCGCTCTCCGCACACCCTCCATGCCGCCTCGACCCCAGATTCAACGCCACCCCCGCTCCCGACCTCAACGCCGCCCCGGACGCCGGCCCTGACCCCGACCTTGACGTCGCCATCCGCCGCGCGCCCGAGCCCTCGACCCCGACCTCGATGCCGCCTGCCCCTCCCTCATCGCAGGCACCCGAGGTGAGCACGCCTGGTCCTCCCTCTGCCCTACCTCTGCCTAGGTTTTTTTATATTTTAGTTGCATCAAATTAGTTAGGGTTCATGTAAGAGTGGAAACAAATCGGATGCGGATGCGGAAAATGAGTTAGGGTTCATGTAAGGGTGGAAACGAATCAAATTTCTAAGATGAATCATAAAACGAGTAAAATTTGACCACTTATTTCACTTTATAGTTGGATAATTGGAATATCCGCTACCACTTTCCACCCCTATAGGTTCATCAAATTAGATGGTAATTAGGGCAGTAGTTCCTCGACACTAATTAGTTAGTAAGAACTAGGTACTAATTAGGTATTAGAATATTTTTATTTATAGTAAGTTTATTTTTAGTAAGAACTAGTTGAATTAATAGAACTAGTTAGTAAGAACTTGTTGCTATTTTTTAGTTAAAGCAATTTTTCCCGCATCGACGTGGACGATGCCTATCCCGCATCCTCGTCGTCGAGTTGGAGGAGGACGACACCTGCTTGACCAGATGGGCCATGTCCGGGACTGGGCTCCGCCGGGGTGGTACTGGGAGGCGCTACCTACCGGGGGGCGCGGGTTGGTGAGGAGCCAGCCTGTTGTTGACCCGAACCTTCTGTGGTGGCGGTCGCGTGGGATAGTGACGGTCCAGAGGCTCGAGGACTCCGTGAAGATGGTGTGTCACCGTGTCAGTGAGGAGGACGTGCACATCCGTCACTACTTGTTTGCGTTGGAGCACATGTTCTCCAATACCTGGCAGGTTCTCCAGGGATCTCACTGGAGCTATGATCACGTGATGGTTCCTTCTCTTTGGGTGTCCACCGCCCGCGCCGATACCCGTCGTGTGCTAGGGTTTTAGTTGTATTAGTGATGTTATATGTATGACACTATTCGTGATGTATTAGTGATAATATTCGACGATGTACGAACGCATGAGATGATTTACTTTTGCTTATTGAATGCATGCTAATTTGAGTCCTATAAGATATTTTGAAATGTATATCTTGCGTTGCTCAATATCCAAGTGGCCAGTCATGTTTGCAGGTTACACCTCCGAGTGGCCTATGTTTTGCCGGAGTGTTGATTCATTTCCGTTCTGGCAAATTTCAGGCGCTCGATATGTCCTATTATAGCAAAGGTCATGCCGGATTTTTCCGTGAATTTTGGCATGACTTGTGCCTGAATATGTAGGAAATATCAAGTGCCCCGGATTTGTGTGTTGAGTATCCTGGTAGTTGTCTTCGATCGATTTTCAATTAATATTTTAACTATGAACATAGGAAATGTCTGACGACGAAAAGGATTTCGGTATTTGCAAATACTGCGAAGACGAGCGCGGCCTGTGCGACGGAATCTTCCTAGATGATGATAGGCGCTTCAGCATCAAGCTGGACGAGAACTTCGAAGTGGATATAGTAAGTCATAACGACAAGTCTTTTTTCGTAATTAAGCATGACATCTGCTTCATTTGCTTCAACTTATATATTTTTACTATTCTACTAGCGTATCCCCTGCCATGCAAGAGTTTTTGTATTGGATAAGATAGGTTTCAGTCATACTACGGAGGTAAAGAAAGTTTATTTGAAGCCCGAGCATGGTTATATTTTCCATGCAAAATTATACAATTCAGACGACTACACCTCTTTTGGATGCAAAACATGGCGAGCACTATGCAAGACTTATGCATTTGAGCCTGATATGGTTATCACCTTTGATATTCGTTCGGAAGATGATATTGAAGGTAATACCGACATCTGGGTTGATGGGCAGATGCCTCCAGTTATACTATTATGTAGGTTTCTCAACCATATTTATGTCTTTGATATTGTTTATTCAAAAATAGTTGACAACTAATTTGTATTGTCAGCTTATTTCGGTGCAAGCAAACATGTCCAGCGCTTGGTAGACAGGACATACTACTGTCCCGAGGCTGAACTAAACTGCGAGGAGCTTAGTCATTATGTTTCATGGCTTGAGGATCTTGATACTGTCAAGACAAATTTTCTTCCTGGATTTAGAAATGTTAGTACTGAGAACGTGCGACCAATAGTGTTCGTAATGAACTACATTCACATCTATTTAGGAAGGATGGTTAGATTTTTACTATTTGTCCTCAGTGCACCTTTTCCATACATTATTTTTGAAGCTAAACTTCATTGCTAAGTATGTTACCATACGATGTTCTTTAACAGGGACTCTTGATGAATGTTGTGCCTTATGGGATCAAGACTAAAGGTACCATGAGTATTATCAGCTTACGGCCAAGATATCCTATAGATTACTTTAGTGCATTCAAGATTAGAGATGGATGCTTAATAGTGCAAGACTGGACCAAATATGTGATGGGGGAGCGCAGAGAAGTACTAGGGGGCAGCAAACAGAGGCGCTACCCACGATTAGGAGACAGGTTCATCTGCATGCTCCAACTTGATCAAGGAGGAGAGCTACACATGTTTTATGATGTTTTACCTAAGAGAGAGCAGCAGGAGTGATTAGCTAGCTCGAAATGAGTTTCAGGATGATGATGTGCTACACTATTACTATGATGATAAAATAGCTAGTGTTGGTGGTAATGACTATGATGATTATTATTAGCTAGTGTTAGTGGTGATTAAATAAATACTGTTGGTGGTAATGACCATGATGATGATTAAATATCTTGTGCTGGCGGATTAGATTCAAGTGGAGGCAACATGTGGTGCACATCGAAAGTACTACTAGTCCAAACTAGATCAAGTTTGGATTAGTAGTATACTTTTGACATGCACCACATATTGCCTCCACTTGAACCTAATCCACCTTCATTTGAAAGTGTTATGGACATAATGATGTAAACCTCATAACTGGTATTGTATCAATATTTGTACGATGGCGAATAAATAAACTAAAAATGAAAAAAATGAAAAAAGAATACTAGTAGCGATGGAGATAAAACACGCTGCCAGTAGTTACATTAGCAGTAGCGTGGGAGTGAACAACGCTGCAGCTATTCGTCCTAGCAGTAGCGCGTGCGGGCATGCATTACTGCTAAGCAGTAGCTGTAGCGCCTTATTAGTAGCGCGCCTACCCGCGCTACTAGTGAGCATAAAACCAGCGCTACTGCTAGGGTTTACCCTAGTAGTGTATGGTCGAAACGGGGGTCCTGTTGATTGGGAGGGGTGTGGCGTACCGCAAAACGGAGGAAACGGACCTCCTATGGTCGAAACAGGGGTCCTGTTGATCGGGAGGGGTGTGTCGTACCGCAAAACGGAGGAAACGGACCTCCTACGGTCTAAACGGGGGTCCTGTTCATCGGGAGGGGTGTGTCGTACCGCAAAACGGGACTCCACGAGATACTGTTCATCTCCACCGTCGACCTCCTCCAGCCTCCATGGGCTACCGTCGACCTCCTCCAGCCTCCAAGGGCTCCTGTTCATCCAGCATCCACCGAGCGCTACTCCACTGGCTACTGTTCAACCACCCCTCCACAGGCACCCCTCCACCGTCTACTGTTCATCCAGCCCTCCACACCACGGGGTCCTGTTCAACCACCCCTCCACGGCCACCCATCCACCGTCTACTGTTCATCCAGCCCTCCACACCACAGGGTCCTATTCATCCAGAGGCAATGCCACCGCTCACTGTTCATCCACCCCCCCCGGAATGCTCACTATTTATCCAATCGATCGGCTTCAGTTAGCAGTAGTAGCGAAGGAATCGCTCCATCGGGTTCAGTTAACAGCCATCGATTGATCGCTCGGGTTCAGTAACGCGTAGCCTGCAATGCAATTGCTCGGGTTCAGTTAGAGCCCAACGCCTCGCACACACGCGCGTACGTGTACGAGAGAAACATGCATCGCTCGATCGGCCTCTGACCTCCCACCGCAACCGCAACTCCCCGAAATTTTCCTACCCCTCGCTTCTACCACGGTTTTTCCGTCATGGACGGCCAAAGAATGTCATGCAGCTACGTCTCTGGCCCGCCCAGGACGAAAAGCCCATTTTTTGTCATAGAAGTAGGAGCCCACCACATCTATGATGATACCGGGTTCTCTCACAATTATCGACATAGAAGTGTCATATGTATGACAGGAAAAAAATTCATTCAGCCAAAATGTCACGAATGTGTCTTTTTTTGTAGCGTATGGTGGACTGCGGGCAGTCGATTGTAGTCTTGGAATTTGAATTTCTTCACTCGGTGTGGTCGGGCCATGTCGAGTGGAACTTTGAACTAGTGGGGGCATGCTGAGTGCACCCACTGGGTGTAGTCCCCAAGACCATGGTCGACTGCTGGCAGTCGACTATGGTCTGAAGACTCTGTTTGTTGCTTTCTCTCTTTTTTTTGGGCACTCGTGCTGGACAGGCCTTGTCGAGTGTAAACTGAACCAGTGGGGCACACTAAGTGCACCCAATGGTTGTAGTCCCCGAGACTACTGTTGGATGTTTGATTCAGTAGTAGTCTTAGAATTTGTTGGCTTTATCCTTTTATCTCTCCGAAATAAACAATCTTTTCACCTATCGACTGACCTGTTCTTTGGTTGCAGAAATCTTGTGATCTTGGAGGTCGTTTTGCTGACCTAGAGAAGCAACAGATTCAACTTAACCTCGACCAAGAGCTGGCCAAGACAGAACTGCTGAAAGCCAAGGATGACGCCGCTGGTAAGGAAGACCTGTAGAGTGAGTTATCCCTGAACCGGATTTCATTCTACTTTTTCTGAAGCAAGCATTATTTCCTTCAGAGAAACTAAACCAAGATCTGGCGAAAAAGGATCAAGAACTAGCGGCCGCGCAGAAAAAAGCTGATGAGAAAACTGCGCTCGCTGAACAAAAGTTGGCTTCAGTCGGAAAATTGGAGGAAGAAAACTCCAAGCTGAAAACTGCCCTTAACGAAGCCAATAAGGAAGTGACTCGCCTGAAGAAGGACAAGGAAAATCGGAATGAGAAGATGGAAGGTATTGCCCGCAGGAGGAACGATCTGGAGAGTTATCTGGGAAGCCTTGCTAAGAAGTTGTCCGTCATGCTTGAAGGTGTTTTCTTTGATCCGACTGGTTTGTTCTTGTCGACTCGACATATCATCATTGACTCACCCTTGAATTGTGCATGCAGAGTTTTACCGGGACTTCGAGGAAGAGACCGGGCGAATTGAACCAAGCTTGGACCCCATCAACTCTCCAGTGAAGGATGAAGCTTGCCGGGAATGTGCTCTGACTGGAATCCCACATCACTGGTGTTGTTGATTATCTCGCCCGACTGAAAGTCGCGATGTCGTGGATTACACGGCTCTCTGGCCCATGGCAACACTTCAGAATGACCTCGAGTCTATGATGGCTCGGCTCAATGAAGTTCCTAGTCGAATTCAAGAATGGAAGAAGTCTTCTGCCCGGTGCGGCGCTGATGTGGCTCTATCTCTGGTTCGCATCCACTGTCGAGAAGTTCGGGAAGAGAAGCTGGCAGCGATTAAAGTTGCTAACACCAAGAGGCACGACTTCCAGTCCTTCACGGAGACTTTCATTGCTGCCGCCACTCGAATTGCTGACGGGATCGACCTGGACGAATTCGTCGAGCCTGCCAGCCCTCCTCCTGCAGAGTGAACAAACTTTTATGCCCTGCCTTAAATTTGCCTCGGAATGCCGAGTGATTTTGTAATCGTTAATCTCCTTTAGGCTGAATACCCGAGTACTTTGATCTGTGGTCTTGAACTTTAGGATTTATCTGAACTTGATTTATCTCTGAATATGCTTGCATTTGCCTTCAAGTGGAATTTGTTCTCCACACGGAATAATCTTTGTGCTTGAGATGCAGCTCTGAGGTGGATATTCTAGTCGAGTTGCACCTCGTCGTCCTTGCAGATAAGGGTGGAGCGCGCGTTGTACTTGTGACGCAGCTCCGAAGTAGAAGGTTGCAGTCGACCTGCACCTCGTCGTCCTTGTGGATAGGGATGGAGCGTATGTTGTACTTGTGACGCAGCTCCAAAGGAGAAGGTTTCAGTCGACCTGCACCTCGTCGTCCTTGCGGATAGGGATGGAGCGTACATTGTACTTGTGACGCAGCTCCGAAGGAGAAGGTTTCAGTCGACCTGCACCTCGCTGTCCTTGCGGATAGGGATGGAGCGTACGTTGTACTTGTGAGGCGGCTCCGACGGAGAAGGTTTTAGTCGACCTGCACCTCGTCGTCCTTGTGGATAGGGATGGGTTTCGAACTTAGGCAAGAACTGGTCTACAGCTATGACCCCGAGTGGGAGGGTTTCTCATCACTCGGTAGGATTTTTCAAACTTAGGCGAGTACTGGACTGCAGCTAAGCCCCCGAGTGGGAGGGTTGCTCACCACTCGGTAGGATTTTTCAAACTTAGGCGAGTACTGGACTGCAGCTAAGCCCCCGAGTGGGAGGGTTGCTCACCACTCGGCAGGATTTTTCAAACTTAGGCGAGTACTAGACTATAGCTAAGCCCCCGAGTGGGAGGGTTGCTCACCACTCGGTAGGATTTTTCAAACTTAGGCGAGTATTGCACTGTAGCTAAGCCCCCGAGTGGGAGGGTTTCTCACCACTCGGTAGGATTTTTCAAACTTAGGCGAGTACTAGACTGCAACTAAGCCCCCCGAGTGGGAGGGTTGCTCACCACTCTGTAGGATTTTTCAAACTTAGGCGAGTACTGGACTGCAGCTAAGCCCCCGAGTGGGAGGCTTGCTCATCACTCGGTAGGATTTTTGAAACTTAGGCGAGCACTGGACTGCAGCTAAGCCTCCGAGTGAGAGGCTTGCTCATCACTCGGCAGGATTTTTCAAACTTAGGCGAGTACTGGACTGCAGCTAAGCCCCCGAGTGAGAGGCTTGCTCATCACTCGGTAGGATTTTTCAAATTTAGGCGAGTAATGGACTACAGCTAAGCCCCTGAGTGAGAGGCTTGCTCATCACTCGGTAGGATTTTTCAAACTTAGGCGAAACGGATTCGCGGCTAAGCCCTCGAGTGAGAGGCTTGCTCACCACTCGGTAGGATTTTTCAAACTTAGGCGAAATGGATTCGTGACAAAGTCACCCACTGGGGGATTTCAGATGCAAACAAAAGCAACAACAATCATTTAAGAAGACTATAAAGCTCTTGTCTTTGATAAACAAACTACAAAGGTATTTCTTATTACATCTCATCTCAATGAGTATTTAAGTATAAAAGGGGCGGAGCAGCTCCGCATTCCAAGCCCATGGCTTGTCTTTCTGATGCTCGCAATTGTAAAGATGGTATGCTCCATTGTGGAGAACTCTGGTGACAATGAAGGGACCTTCCCAAGCTGGGGCGAGCTTGTGTGGTTTCTGCTTATCCACTCGAAGAACCAAGTCTCCCACTTGAAAGGCTCGGCCCCTCACATTTGTGGCGTGGAATCGATGCAAGTCTTGCTGATAAATGGTTGACCGGATTAAGGCCATCTCTCTTTCCTCCTCTAGGAGATCAACTACGTCCTGACGGACCTGTTTTGCTTCATCTTCAGAGAAGAGCTCGACTCGGGGTGCATTGTGAAGCAAGTCACTCAGTAGAACAGCTTCAGCTCCATAGACCAAGAAGAATAGAGTTTGGCCAGTCGACTGATTAGGAGTTGTCCTCAATCCCCAAAGAACTGATGGAAGTTCATCGACACAGGCGCCTGCTGTGTGCTTGAGATCACGCATCAGTCAGGGTTTTAGTCCTTTGAGAATCAAACCATTTGCTCTTTCTGCTTGTCCATTCGACTGGGGGTGGGCGACTGAAGCATAGTCGAGTCGTGTGCCTTGAGAAGCACAGAAGGCTCTGAACTCATCAGAATCGAAGTTTGACCCATTGTCAGTGATGATGCTGTGCGGAACTCCATATCTGAATGTCAATTCTCTGATGAAGCTGACAGCAGTACTGGCTTCAAGATTCTTGATAGGCTTGGCTTCAATCCATTTGGTAAACTTGTCGACTGCTACAAGCACATGAGTGAAGCCGCTCCTACTAGTCCTGAGGGGTCCAACCATATCCAATCCCCAAACAGCAAAGGGCCAGACGAGTGGAATGGTCTTCAGGGCTGACGCAGGCTTGTGGGACATATTGGAGTAAAACTGGCACCTTCACATTTGTCGACTATATCTTTCGCCATTTCATTTTCTCGTGGCCAATAAAATCGAGCTCGGTATGCTTTTGCCACAATGGTCCGAGGGAATGCATGGTGGCCATAGGTCCCCGAGTGGATGTCGTTGAGGATCACTCGACCTTCTTCTGGTGTTATGCATTTCTGGCTGACTCCGGTTACACTTTCCCTGAACAGTTGTCCTCTTATCACAGTAAAGGCTTTGGATCGACGGACGATCTGTCGAGCCTCTTCTTCATCCTCTGGGAGTTCCTTCCTAAGGATATACGCAATGTATGGCACTGTACACTCGGGAGTGATGACCAAAACTTCCATGATCAGGTCGACCACAGCTGGGAATTCGACTTCAGTCGGATCTGTGGCACTCTTAGGCTGCGGGGGCTCTTCAGTAAAAGGATCTTCTTGAACTGAAGGTGTATGAATGTGTTCCAAAAACACGTTGCTGGGAATGGCTTCCCTCTTGGAACCCATCTTTGCCAAATCATCGGCTGCTTGATTTTTCAGTCGGGGTATATGATGGAGCTCTAACCCCTCAAACTTCTTTTCCAACTTCCTCACTGCATTGCACTAACCAGTCATAGTTGCGCTTCTGACGTCCCACTCCTTCATCACTTGATTGACTACCAAATCTGAGTCGCCGTAGACCATGAGGCGACGGACGCCGAGTGAGATGGCCATACGTAACCCATATAAGAGTGCTTCATATTCCGCTTCGTTATTGGAGGAATCAAAGTGAATCTGGAGAACATATCTGAGCTTGTCTCCCGGGGGGATACCAGTACCACCACAGCACCGGAACCATTCAGCATCTTGGAGCCATCAAAGAACATGGTCCAGTGCTCCAAGTGGACTTGAGTCAGTAGTTGCTGTTCGATCCACTCGGCGAGGAAATCTGCTATTGCTTGGGACTTGATAGCTTTCTTTGCCTTAAACTTGGTATCCAAGGGAAGGAGTTCAATCGCCCACTTTGCTACTCGACTAGTTGCATCTCTGTTGTTCAGAATCTCTGATAATGGAGCATCGCTGACGACTGTAATGGAGTGGTCAGAGAAATAGTGTGCAACCTTCTTCATGGTCATATAAATCCCATAAACAAGCTTCTGATAATGTGGATATCTTTGCTTTGATGGAGTCAAAACTTGAGAAACATAATATACTGGGCGCTGAACTTTATAGGCTTTACCTTCTTCTTCCCGCTCGACCGTAAGTACTGTACTGACGACTTGTCCAGTGGCTACAAGATGAAGCAGTAAAGGCTCTTTGCTGATTGGGGCAGCAAGCACCGGCTAGGTGGAAAGCAGGGCTTTGAGCTCTGCAAATGCTGCATCAGCTTCAGGAGTCCACTCAAACTTATCAGACTTCTTCATCAGTCGGTAAAGAGGCAATGCCTTTTCACCGAGGCGAGAAATGAATCGACTTAAGGCGGCCAAACAACCTGTAAGCTTCTGGACACCGTGCACACGCACAGGGCGTTTCATTCGGAGAATGGCACCAACTTTCTCTAGGTTAGCATCGATCCCCCATTCGGAAACAAGGAAGCCGAGTAATTTTCCGCCCGGAACTCCGAATGTGCACTTTGATGGATTAAGCTTGATATCATACCTTCTGAGGTTGGCAAAAGTTTCAGCAAGGTTAGCCAATATGTCGGAACCTTTACGTGACTTGACCACAATGTCATCCATGTATGCTTCCACATTCCTACTGATTTGAGTGAGTAAACACTTCTGAATCATCCTCATGAATGTGGCTCCAACATTCTTCAAGCCGAATGGCATGGTGACATAATGAAAGCACCCAAATGGGGTGATGAAAGTTGTTTTTATCTCATCGGGTCCATACAGTCGGATCTGATGATACCCGGAATAAGCGTCTAAAAAGGACAAGCGCTCACACCCCGCAGTCGAGTCAACTATTTGGTCGATGCGGGGGAGAGGAAAGTGATCTTTCGGGCAGGCCCAATTGATATGCTTGAAGTCAATGCACATGTGAAGTGAATCGTCCTTCTTGGGGACCATGATAACATTGGGTAGCCACTCGGAGTGGTAAATCTCTCGAATAAACTCAGCTGCGAGGAGCCGAGCCACTTCTTCACCGATTGCTTTTCTCTTCTGTATGGCGGACCGTCGAAGATGTTCTTTGACTGGTTTCACTTTTGGGTGGACTGGCAAACGGTGCTCAGCCAACCCCCTGGGAACACCTGGCATGTCAGAAGGTTTCCATGCAAAGATGTCCCAGTTCTCACGGAGGAACTAGATGAGCGCTTCTTCCTATTTGGAGTCGAGTGTTGTCGAAATGTGAGTCGGAGCAGCATTGGAATTGGTCGGGTGAATATGAATCGGCTTCGTTTCACCAGACGACTGAAATGCTGAATTCGTGGCAGGCTTCTTAGCTCGCAACAAATCACTCGGATCTGCATTTTTTGATACTCCTACAATTCCACTACTGCCATTTGCGCATCGACGATCTTTGAGCCCTTCTGGAAGCACTCTTCTGCCTTCTTCCAATTGCCAGTGATAGTGATCACTCCTTTAGGACCAGGCATCTTCAATTTGAGGTAAACGTAACATGGTCGAGCCATGAAACGTGCATAAGCTGGCCTGCCTAGTATAGCATGATAAGCACTCTGGAAATCCACGACTTCAAACGTCAACTTTTCTTTGCGATAATTCTTGGAATCACCGAAAAGCACATCAAGGGCAATATGGCCGAGTGACTCAGCCTTCTTGCCAGGAATAACCTCATGGAAACTCATATTGCTTTCACTGAGTCTGCACATCGGAATGCCCATTCCCTTCAAGGTCTCTGCATACAATATATTCAAGCCACTGTCACCATCCATCAGAACCTTAGTCAACCGAGTGCCTTCGACAACTGGGTCGACCACCAACGCTTGCCTCCCAGGGTGGCTATGTGCGCTGGGTGCTCTGATTGGTCGAACGTAATGGCAGTCTGAGACCACTTCAAATAACTGGGTGTCGCCAGAGTGACCATGTTTACTTCTCTGTTGATGAGTTTCAGTCGACTTTTTCTCTCAACATCAGCAAAAATCATCAGAGTGGAATTGACGTGGGGGTAACCATCATCATCTTCCTCTTTATCCTCAACTTTGTCCAACTCTTTTTCCTTTTCTTTGGGCTGTTTCTCTCGGAACTGTTGGATTAGGAGCCGACACTGTCTAATGGTATGCTTCGGGTAAATGAGATTACTCTCTTCATCTTTTTTGGTGTGAATGTGGCATGGAAAATCCAACACATCATTTCTGTCTTGGTCTTTTATTTTCTTGGGGTTCCACGGTCCTTTGGGCTTCCCCTTGAACTTTCCTTGAGTCGCGGCTAAGGCTTCTCCAGGAGCAGCTGGCTCGGCTTTGCGCTTGTGCTTCCAACTGGAGTTCCCTCCTCCGGTTTCGTGGGCGACTGTTTTGTGCTTGCCATTACGGAGCCGATCCTCCTCTTCACCATTGGCATACTTGGTAGCAATTTCCATCATTCGACTCAGAGACATATCTCCGGTCCGACCGAACTTCAGATTCAATTCTCGATACTTGACACCTTCCTTGAAGGCACAAACTGCTTGGTGATCAGACACATTCTCCACTGTGTGGTGCAACATGATCCATCTCTGGATATAATCCCTCAAAGTTTCATTCAGCTTCTGCACACAAGATTGTAGCTCTGTTAGCCCTGCTGGCCGTTTGCATGTACCTTCAAATGTTCTGACAAACACTCGGGCAAGCTCTTCCTAGCTATAAATACTACCAGGTGCTTACTGATTCAACCACACTCTGGCCGAGCCCTCCAACATCAAAGGAAGGTGCTTCATGGCCACTTCATCATTGCCACCACCAATTTGCACAGCTACTCCGTAGTCTTCAAACCAAGTGTCAGCCTTGGACTCACCAGTGAATTTGCTGACTGCAGTCACCAACCTGAAGTTGGGAGGAATCGCTGCTACTCTGATGCCTCTGCTGAAACACTTGGGACCTGAAACATGCACTCTGTCCCCGGTCGGGTAATCCCTATCGTGGCCATCTCTGTGTGCCATGTTCCTGTCAACCAGACCTTGAACGAGAATGGATCTCGTGTCAAAGCCCGGCTCCCGGGGGTCGACTGGAATCCTTCGCCCTCCACTGTGAGGGCGTCTGTCATCGTGTTGCCGAGGCGCGTACGATCCACTCCTTGGGGGAGGTGTGGTCGCTCGACGATGATCATACTGCTCACGGTTTATGTACTGATCCTGTCGATCTCCACGTCCCTCATGTCTTGGAGGCGATCTTGGGCTGTGAGCCGACTGAACTGTGTTTGCCAGTACAGATCTACTATGAATCCAATTTCGAGATTGTGACACTGCTGTGTTCTACTCCCCCACCGCCTGGAGCAAAGCCTGGATCTGCATCAAACCCCTACCAACTTCCGACTGGGAAGGCTGAATCGACTCTGCTATTTGGGCTGCAACTGAGAGATTCTGGATCGGAGTTCGATATACCTGGGTGGGAGGCGGAAAAAGTTGCTGTCGACTGGACTCAGGAACCCGCTGCCGAGCACGCTGGAGGTTCTCCAGTCGAGTGCATTCAGCCAAGTTGGCCAAGCGCGCCTCCTCCAAGGCCTAGGCCTCGGGGGTTTCTCCAACGATTGGAGTGTGAAGTGCATCCATATTACGGCGGCGAAGCTCTTCCCTCTGCTGCGAAGAGAGGGGCTCGGGGAGGTACTCCTCATGGACACGCGACGTATTGCCTCCGCCGTCACCACCGTTGTCGCGGGGGAAACCAGGTGAACTACGTGGTCCATTGACCATCAAGACTTCCACCGCGGGGTCACTGCTGTCGCACTCGGATGTAGTATCGACAGAGCCAGTCGAACAAGCCATAGAGAGTTTCGTCGGGCTCGATTACCGCGACTTGGGGGTGATCGACTGGCGAGCCACCGCGTGCCTCACCCACCGCTGGAGCCTCAACTGACCGGAACGCTTGTGCCGGCGGGCAGCAGGGAGTGAAGACGCCACAGGAGCCGACTGATACTGGGTCGACGGCTGCCACAGGAGGACGCCGCGGACACACGCGTGAAAGTGCGTTGCCCCGCGAACGGGGAGCGCCTCGACGTCGAGTGGAGCCTCTTGGAGCCAAGAGGAGTCGTCGGTGGCGAACACGAGCGCACCGAGACAGATCTCGCGACCCTCGGCCAATCCTCCGCCTGAAACCATGCTGATGGGGATCGGAAAAATCGCAACTTCTCCAATAAGTCGCTAAGACACCTGCCCAGGTGGGCGCCAACTGTCGTGGTTCTAAGTCTGACAGTAGAATGGGGGTAGGTATGTAGAGGCAAGATCTTAGCTATGGAGAAGTTGTACGCACGAGTTTTACGAGTTCAGGCCCTTCTCAGAGGAAGTAATAGCCCTACGTCTCGGTGCCCGGAGGCGTTCGACTGGATTATATGCGTGTGTGTTACAGGGGGTGCCAACCCTTGTGCCTGTGGAGGAGGGTGGCTTATATAGAGTGCGCCAGAACCCCAGCCAGCCCACGTTACAAGGAGTTCATTGTTCATCAAGAAGGAGCGTTACAGGTAACGCCCATAATAAAGTGTTATAAAGGGCTATTAAGTCTAGGAGTTAATGCCCGACCATTGCTGTGTAGAGTGACTTTAGGTCCTCTGTCTGTCGAGTGTTTCTTGTTACGGTCAAGTGACTTTGATTCCTCCGAGTGGAAATGTTTCTGGTCGAGTGGATGATGGTACCCCTCGAATGCTTCTGGCTTTAGAGTGATGTCCTTGGGGAGGGCATTTAGGTCAAGCCTGTGACCCTATCCTAGGTACATGTCCTCATCAGTAGGCGCGCCCCCCTACCTCGTGGCTTCCTGGTAGCTTTCTTGACGTAGGGTCGAAGTCCTCTGGATCACGTTCGTTCCAAAAATCACGTTCCCGAAGGTTTCATTCCGTTTGGACTCCATTTGATATTCTTTTTCTGCGAAACTCTGAAATAGGCAAAAAAATAGCAATTCTGGGCTGGGCCTCCGGTTAATAGGTTAGTCCCAAAAAAATAATATAAAAGTGTACAATAAAGCCCAATAATGTCCAAAATAGAAGATAATATAGCATGGAGCAATCAAAAATTATAGATACGTTGGAGACGTATCATTCACATGTAATCCAGTCGTCGCACTGCTCTGGGTGTTTGGAGCGTAGACTGTTCTTGTGTTCATCGACATACGGGGTCACCAAGGTAGAGTTCTGTAGAACTGTGTAGTTTGCTTGAGACCAAGAATATCCGTCCCTTCATATTATTGAGTCCCCTCCAAGCGTGCCTTTTCCAGTCAGTCTCCCCTCATACCGCGATTTAGGGAGACCTATCTTCTTAAGGCCTGGAATGAAGTCAACACAAAACCCAATGACATCCTCTGTTTGATGGCCCATGGAGATGCTTCCTTATGGCCTCGCGCGGTTACAGACATATTTCTTTAGGACTCCCATGAACCTCTCAAAGGGGTCCATATTCTGTAGAAATACGGGGCCCAGAATGACAATCTTGTCAACTAGATGAACTAGGATGTGCGTCATGATATTGAAGAAGGATGGTGGGAACACCAGCTCGAAACTGACAAGACATTGCACTACATCACTCATTACCCTTGATATGATTTCTGGATCGATCACCTTCTGAGAGATTACATTGAGGAATGCACATAACTTCACAATGGCTAATCGAACGTTTTCCGGTACAAGCCCCCTCAATGCAACCGGAAGAAGTTGCGTCATAATCACGTGGCAGTCATGAGACTTTAGGTTCCGGAAATTTTTCTCTGGCATATTTATTATTCCCTTTATATTCGACGAGAAGCCAGTCAGGACCTTCATACTAAGCAGGCATTCAAAGGAGATTTTCTTCTCTTCTTTGGTAAGAGCGTAGCTGGCAGGACCTTCATACTGCTTTGGAGGCATGCCGTCTTTTTCGTGCAAACGTTGCAGGTCCTCCCGTGCCTCAGTTGTATCTTTTGTTTTCCCATACACGCCCAAGAAGCCTAGTAGGTTCACGCAAAGGTTCTTCGTCACGTGCATCACGTCGATCGAAGAATGTACCTCTAGGTCTTTCTTCTTTCACATGGGTGCACGTCCCTCAGCGTCATTCGGAACAGCTAGTCCGCCGGGACCCTTTCCAAAGATTACGTGTAAATCATTGACCATAGCAAGCACGTGATCACCTGTACGCATGGCGGGCTTCTTTCGGTGATCTGCCTCGCCTTTGAAATGCTTGCCTTTCTTTCCACATTGATGGTTGGTCTGACGAAATCGACGATGGCCCAGGTGCACATTCTTCCTGCATTTGTCCAGGTATATACTTTCGGTGTCAGCTAAACAGTGCGTGCATGCGTGTGATACGTCTCCAACGTATCTATAATTTTTGATTGCTCCATGCTATATTATCTACTGTTTTAGGCAATATTGGGCTTTATTTTTCACTTTTATATTACTTTTGGGACTAACCTATTAACCGGAGGCCCGGCCCAGATTTGCTGTTTTATGCCTATTTCAGTGTCTCGAGAAAAAGGAATATCAGACGGACTCAAAACGGAACGACATCAACTAGAGAAGTTATTTTTGGAAGGAAACCCACCTGATGGACTTGGACTCCACGTCAGAAGATACGGGAGGTGCTCACGAGGGTGGGGGGCCCGCCCACCCCCCTAGGCGCGCCCCCTGCCTCATGGGGCCCCGTAGCTCCACTCACATACTCCTTTCACCCATATATACCTATGTACCCTAAAACTTCCAGAACAGAAGATAGATCGGGATTTCATCTCCCTGTGGCCATCTTCATCATCCCGGCGCTATCCATGACGAGGAGGGAGTAGTTCCTCCTCGGGGCTGAGGGTATGTACCAGTAGCTATGTGTTTGATCTCTCTCTCTCATTTTCTCTCTCGTGTTCCCTCTATGGCACGATCTTGATGTATCACGAGCTTTGCTATTATAGTTGGATCTTATGTTTCTTCTCCCCCTCTACTCTCTTGTGATGAATTGAGTTTCCCCTTTGAAGTTGACTTATCGGATTGAGTCTTTATGAGAACACTTAATGTATGTCTTGCCGTGATTATCTGTGGTGACAATGGGATATCATGTGCCACTTGATGTATGTTTTGGTGATCAACTTGCGGGTTCCGCCCATGAACCTATGCATAGGGGTTGGCACATGTTCTTGATTCTCCGGTAGAAACTTTGGGGCACTCTTTGAAGTACTTTTATGTTGGTTGGATAAATTTGAGATTGTGTGATGCATATCGTATAATCATGCCCACGGATACTTGAGGTGACAATGGAGTGTCTAGGTGACATTAGGGTTTTGGTTGATTTGTATCTTAAGTTATTATTCTAGTACGAACTCTAGGGATGTTTGTGACACTTATAGGAATAGCCCACCGGATTGATTGGAAAGAATAACTTTGAGGTGGTTTCGTACCCTATCATAATCTCTACGTTTGTTCTCCGCTATTAGTGGCTTTGGAGTGACTCTTTGTTGCATGTTGAGGGATAGTTATATGATCTATCTATGTTATTATTGTTGAGAGAACTTGCACTAGTGAAAGTATGAACCCTAGGCCTTGTTTCCTAGCATTGCAATACCGTTTACGCTCACTTTTACCGCTTGTTACCTTGCTGTTTTTATATTTTCAGATTACAAAAACCTATATCTACCATCCATATTGCACTTGTATCACCATCTCTTCACCGAACTAGTGCACCTATACAATTTACCATTGTATTGGGTTTGTTGGGGACACAACAGACTCTTTGTTATTTGGTTGCAGGGTTGCTTGAGAGAGACCATCTTCATCCTACGCCTCCCACGGATTGATAAACCTTAGGTCATCCACTTGAGGGAAATTTGCTACTATCCTACAAACCTATGCACTTGCAGGCCCAACAACGTCTACAAGGAGAAAGTTGCGTAGTAGACATCAAGCTCTTTTTTGGCAACGTTGCCGGGGAGGCTAGGTAAGTGAAGGTATATCTTTAGATCTTGCAACCGAATCTTTTCGTTTCTTGTTTTAGCACTAGTCTAGTTTATAAAAGAAAATTACAAAAAAATGGAGTTAAGTTTGTCTCATATGCTTCACCTTTTTAATATCTTTCGTGAGTATGATGGAAAGGAAAATTGTGCCAAAGTGTTAGAAGAAGAATGCATTAAAATGTTTGGCACTAAATATTTGTATGATGAGCATGATTGGAATGTTGTTAGTATGAATTCCTTGAATATCCATAATGCTAATGATATGCAAAGCCACAAGCTTGGGGAAGCTATGTTTGATGAAGATGATATTTTTTGTCCCCCAAGCTTTGATGAGAAAATTTACTATGATGAAAGCATGCCTCCTATCTATGATGATTATTGTGATGACATGTATGCTTTAAAGAATAATGATAACCATGAAACTTGTCATCTTGATCTTAATTTTCAATCACATGATAGTTATTTCGTTGAGTTTGCTCCCACTATTATTCATGAGAAGAAAATTGCTTATGTGGAGAGTAGTAAAATTTCTATGCAAGTAGATCATGAAAAGAATGCTTTAGGTGCTGGTTATATTGTTGAATTCATTAATGATGCTACTGAAAATTATTATGAGGGAGGAACATATGCTTGTAGGAATTGCAATAATATCAAGTTTCCTTTCTATGTGCTCAAAGTTTTGAAGTTATGCTTGTTTTACCTTCCTATGCAAGTTGATTCTTGTTCCCATAAGTTGTTTGCTCACAAAATCCCTATGCATAGGAAGTGGGTTAGACTTAAATGTGCTGGTCATATTCTTCATGATGCTCTCTTTATGTTTCAATTCTTACCTTTTATGTGAGCATCATTGAAATCATCATGCCTAGCTAGGGGCTTTAAACGATAGCGCTTGTTGGGAGGCAACCCAATTTTATTTTAGTTTCTTACTTTTTGGTTCTGTTTAGGAATAAATAATCCATCTAGCCTCTGTTTAGATGTGGTTTTGTGTTTTAATTAGTGTTTGTGCCAAGTAGAACCTTTGGGAAGACTTTGATGAAGTCTTTATGATCATGCTGTAAAAAACAGAAACTTTAGCGCTCACGAGATTAGCTAAAACGTTTTACTGGAGACTGCTATTTAGTTGATTCTTTCTGCAGGTGATTAATAGACAAATTCCTCAGCTCCACCCATTTATTTTAGAATTTTTGGAGTTCCAGAAGTCTGTGTTAGTTACAGATTACTACAGACTGTTCTGTTTTTGACAGATTCTGTTTTCATTCTGTTGTTTGCTTATTTTGATGAATCTATGGCTAGTAAAATAGTTTATAAACCATAGAGAAGTTGGAATACAGTGGGTTTAACACCAATATAAATAAAGAATGAGTTTATTACAGTACTTTGAAGTGGTGTTTTGTTTTCTTTCGCTAACGGAGCTCACGAGTTTTCTGTTAAGTTTTGTGTTGTGAAGTTTTCAAGTTTTGGGTAAAGATTCGATGGACTATGGAATAAGGAGTGGCAAGAGCCTAAGCTTGGGGATTCCCAAGGCACCCCAAGGTAATATTCAAGGACAAACAATAGCCTAAGCTTGGGGATGCCCCGGAAGGCATCCCCTCTTTCGTCCACTTCCATCGGTAATTTACTTGGAGCTATATTTTTATTCACCACATGATATGTGTTTTGCTTGGAGCGTCATTTTATTTTCTTTAGATTTGCTTGCTGTTTGAATAAAGTATCAAGATCTGAAATTATTAAATGGGAGAGTCTTCACATAGTTGTATAATTATTCGACTAGTCATTGATCTTCACTTATATCTTTCGGAGTAGTTTGTTGTTGCTCCAGTGCTTCACTTATATCTTTTAGAGCATGGTGGTAATTTTGTTTTGGAGAAATAGTTGAACTCTCATGCTTCACTTAGATTATTTTGAGAGTCGTTAATAGCATGGTAATTTCCTTAATGTTAATATACTTGGTATTCAAGATATGTGAAACTTTCTTTTGAGTGAATTGAATACTAAGATAAATTTAATGCTTCATAATTGTTTTGAGATATGGAGGTAATACTATCAAAGTTGTGCTAGTTGATAATTGTGAATTTGAGAAATACTTGTATTGAAGTTTGCAAGTCCCGTAGCATGCACGTATGGTTAAAGTTGTGTAACAAATTTGAAAAATGAAGTGTACCTGGCTTGTGCATCCTTATGAGTGGCGGTCGGGGACGAGTGATGGTCTTTTCCTACCAATCTATCCCCCTAGGAGCATTGCACGTAGTACTTGATTTTTGAT
Source organism: Triticum aestivum (assembly GCF_018294505.1). Lineage (NCBI taxonomy): Eukaryota > Viridiplantae > Streptophyta > Magnoliopsida > Poales > Poaceae > Triticum > Triticum aestivum. The sequence goes on from NC_057810.1 coordinate 14,417,163, forward strand.
GGCTTATAAATTTTTGCAATAAGTATATGAGTTCTTTTGACTAATGTTGAGTCCATGGGTTATACGCACTTTTACCTTTCCGCATTTGCTAGCCTCTTCGGTACCGTGCATTGCCCTTTCTCACCTTAAGAGTTGGTGCAAACTTCGCCGGTGCATCCAAACCCCGTGATATGATACGCTCTTTCACACATAAACCTCCTTATATCTTCCTCAACAGCCACCATACCTACCTATTATGGCATTTCCATAGCCATTCCGAGATATATTGCCATGCAACTTTCCACCATTCCGTTCATCATCATCATGACATACATTACTTTTGTCATATTGCCATTGCATGATCATGTAGTTGACATCGTATTTGTTGCAAAGCCACCATGCATTATTTTCCATACATGTCACTCTTGATTCATTGCACCATCCCGATACACCGCCGGAGGCATTCATATAGAGTCATATTTTGTTCTAAGTTTCGAGTTGTAATTGTTGAGTTGTAAGAAAAATAAAAGTGTGATGATCATCATTATTAGAGCATTGTCCCAAGTGAGGACAGGATGATGGAGACTATGATTCCCCCATAAGTCGGGATGAGACTCCGGACGAAAAAAAGAAAAAAAAAGAAAAAAGGAAGGCCAAAAAAAGGCCCAAAAAATGAGAGAAAAAGAGAGAAGGGACAATGCTACTATCCTTTTACCACACTTGTGCTTCAAAGTAGCACCAAGATCTTCATGATAGAGAGTCTCTCATTTTGTCACTTTCATATACTAGTGGGAATTTTTCATTATAGAACTTGGCTTGTATATTCCAATGATGGGCTTCCTCAAAATGCCCTAGGTCTTCGTGAGCAAGCAAGTTGGATGCACACCCACTAGTTTTCTTTTGTTGAGCATTCATAGCTCTAGTGCATCCGTTGCATGGCAATCCCTACTCCTCATGTTGACATCAATTTATGGGCATCTCCATAGCCCGTTGATTAGCCTCGTCAATGTGAGACTTTCTCCTTTTTGTCTTCTCCACACAATCCCATCATCATATTCTATTCCACCCAAAGTGCTATATCCATGGCTCGCGCTCATGTATTGCGTAAAGGTTGAAAGAGTTTGAGATTATTTGAGTATGAAACAATTGCTTGGCTTGTCATCGGGGGTATAGAAGTTGGGAACATATTTGTGTGACGAAAATGAAGCATAGACTAACTATATAATTTTGTAGGGATGAACTTTCTTTTGCCATGTTATTTTGAGAAGACATGATTGCTTTTATTAGTATGCTTGAAGTATTATTATTTTTGTGTCAATATGAACTTTTGTCTTAAATCTTTTGGATCTGAATATTCATATCACAAGTAAGAAGAATTACATTGAAATTATGCCAAGTAGCACTCCGCATCAAAAAAATATCTTTTTTGTCATTTACCTACTCGAGGACGAGCAGGAATTAAGCTTGAGGATGCTTGACACGTCTCCAACGTATCTATAATTTTTTATTGCTCCATGCTATATTATCTACTGTTTTAGGCAATATTGGGCATTATTTTCCAATTTTATATTACTTTCGGGACTAACCTATTAATCGGAGGCCCAGCCCAGATTTGTTGTTTTATGCCTATTTTAGTGTTTCGAGGAAAAGGAATATCAGACCGAGTCAAAACGGAACGAAATCAACTGGAGAAGTTATTTTTGGAAGGAAACCCACCTGATGGACTTGGACCACGTCAGAAGATACAGGAGGTGCTCACGAGGGTGAGGGCGCGCCCCCCTGCCTTGTGGGGCCCCCGTAGCTCCACCGACGTACTCCTTTCACCCATATATACCTACGTACCCTAAAACTTCCAGAACAGAAGATAGATCGGGAGTTCAGCCGCCGCAAGCCTCCAGAGCAACGAAAAACCAATCGGGACCCCTTTCCGGTACCCTGCCGGAGGGGGGATCCATCTCTGGTGGCCATCTTCATCATCCCGGCGCTATCCATGACGAGGAAGGAGTAGTTCACCCTCGGGGCTGAGGGTATGTACCAGTAGCTATGTGTTTGATCTCTCTCTCTCGTGTTCCCTCTATGGCACGATCTTGATGTATCCCGAGCTTTGATATTATAGTTGGATCTTATGTTTCTTCTCCCCCTCTTCTCTCTTCTGATGAATTGAGTTTCCCCTTTGAAGTTATCTTATCGGATTGAGTCTTTATGAGAACACTTGATGTATGTCTTGCCGTGATTATCTGTGGTGACAATGGGATATCATGTGCCACTTGATGTATGTTTTGCTGATCAACTTGCGGGTTCCTCCCATGAACCTATGCATAGGGGTTGGCACACGTTCTTGATTCTCCGGTAGAAGCTTTGGGGCACTCTTTGAAGTACTTTTATGTTGGTTGGATAAATCTCAGATTGTGTGATGCATATCGTATAATCATGCCCACGGATACTTGACCCTACAAGAAACATGTCAACTAGTGACCTTCTCTTAGTGACCCTAGCTGAATTGGTCGTAAATCCATGGCCATTTTGCTTAGAAGGGCTCAAACCCTGAATTGCCTTAGACCAAATGGTCATAAAAGCAGACAAGAGTGGTCCATGACCTTATTTCTACCTAATTACGACCAATATAAATGGTCATGAGGTTGTGAACGTGGATGCATTAGTACTTATTGCTATGACTAGGCGCCACCTCATCAGTTTTGCCTATGTGTCATGTCCATGTGACAATTTTTGCCCTAGGTTGTGAAGCAACCTATATTTCTGTTATTCCAAAAATTCCCATAAAATTCTCATAAATTGTTTGGATCATATCTTCATCAAATATGTCAAAAACCTTCCTTGCCTAGTTCAAAAATAACTCAACAATATTCATTTTCCTATTCTGTTCAGAGCAGCACTTTGTGAAGGAAGTGTTATTTATATATTCTTGATTTCCCTAAAAATTTGTGAAGACATTCTTCTTAGTATATGATCATCCTCAGCCAAAATTCACGCCCATTGGCCATGTGCATTTCCCGTACCGCTAATCAAACACTTGGCTGCTAATTCATGTTTGAGCATAGTTCGGTCTCCTCATGAGAATCTTATGTTATAATTTTCTTCCTAGCACCTACCTGGGGAGTGTCCAACCCACTAGACATGCCTAGGCCGCCCAGAACGCATGACAATGCCACGGTCATGCGGTGACCACGCGGCGGGTGTCGGTGTACTAGAGTAGGGGTACCCTAGTACCCCGAACTTGTGCACGGGCAGTTGCAGCGCCCCGCGGCAAGGGCTTGCCGGGTGACTGCCAAGGTACTCTGTGGCTCCTTTGGAGCCATTCAAGGACAAAGTATTCAAGTAAAGAAGACAAGGCCCCGACAAGAGGAGCTTGCCGGGAAGGCCAACCGAGGCATCTCAAGGAACTTGCGGCGACGCACCACTCGTCCCGGCAAGGCTCGGTGAGCGACAAGCTTCCGGGCGCGACAAGACCACGACCGCGGCAAGGCGCTTGCCGCGGCAAGCGGCCACTCTGTAACCACGCTCCAGCGCATCCACCAACGTGTCGCCCTGGGGGCCTTTCTAGGCACGCGTGGCGGAAGGCTGTTCAGCCAGCGGTAAGCGGTGGCATGCGATGCTGACAAGATCGCCATCGCGGCAGGCGGTGGCGCCCCTGACGGTCCTTTTCTACACTGTTTAGGCGACACAGACGGGCATTTAATGCCCTTGTCCCCTGCCGTCAGGGTTAGGTAGAAAGCACTGTACAGACAACTGTACCAACCACCTCTCTTTTTACATTTTTACCCTTCTCTGCATTGCCACCTGTCGGTGACCCCTTGTGCATATAAAAGGAGGTCCATGCACAACGTAGAGGAGGTTCGGTTCAGTTGGACTAGTTCGGGAGGCTCGGATCATTTCGAAGCCAGAAAACACTTAGCTCTCTAGAGCAAGAACACAATATAATCAGACAAGCAGCAGTAGGAGTATTATCTCTCTGGAGAGCTCCAAAGCTGGGTAAACTGCTCGTGTGCTTCGCCTCGATCTGCTCTTCGTGCGACCTCCGCCCCCCGCCGAACCGAAAGGGGTTCGGTCCGCCGGCCCCATAGGTGTTCGTGGATCAGTTTCCCCGACATCTTTGCCGTTTCCGGCAGAGCTTCCCGAAGCCGCCGCCAAGAAAGTCCCCAAGATCAGCGCCAAGGGTGCTGAGGAGCAGTCTGCTCCGGCAAGCCTTATGGTTTGTTCTGTCGAAGCAGACGCTCCTGACAAGCTTTGTTCCGGCAAGCTTGCCGAGGAACATCATGCTCCGGCTGAGCCGCAGGTTCTCGCCGTAGAAGCAGATGTTCCCGCAGCACTAGATGTGCCTTTAGTCTTTGTTGTCGAGCCGCAAGCTCCAGCATGGGCACAGCAGATTGTCCGTTTTCTTCAGACAGGAGAGCTTCTCGAAGAGCAAGAAGAAGCGGAAAAAGTAGCCCGGCAGTCAAGTATGTACCAGTTTGTCGACAACATACTGTACAAAATAAGACTCAACTGTGTGAAATTGAAGTGTATTTGCCGGGAAGACGGACAGAAGCTGTTGGCAGAGATACATGGAGGCATATGTGGTCACCACATTGGCGCAAGAGCACTTGCCGGCAAAGCTTTCCGGCAAGGTTTCTTTTGGCCGACAGCCCTCCAGGATGCAACTGCACAAGTAACCAAGTGTGAAGTGTGCCAGTTCCATTCCAAGCAGATTCACCAACCAGCTCAAGCTCTCCAGACGATCCCTTTATCCTGGCCATTTTCGGTCTGGGGGCTCGATATCCTCGGCCCCTTCCCCCGAGCTGTCGGGGGCTTCGAGTACTTGTACGTTGCAATCGACAAGTTCACGATGTGGCCGGAAGTGGAACCAGTGAGGAAGGTGACAGCACAGTCAGCAGTCAAGTTCTTCAGGTCGATTGTTTGCCGTTTCGGGATACCTAACACGATCATCACCGACAACGGCACACAATTCACGAGCCGCACCTTCATGCAGTATGTCCAAGATCTTGGCGCCAAGGTCTGCTTCGCTTCTGTTGCTCATCCGAGAAGCAACGGTCAAGCGGAGAGGGCAAATGCTGAAGTGCTGCGTGGGCTCAAGACCAGGACTTTCGACAGGCTGCACAGGTGCGGAAGAAACTGGATCGAGGAGCTGCCGGTGGTTCTTTGGTCGATCAGGACGACGCCAAATCGATCCACTGGCCAGACGCCTTTCGCTCTAGTCTATGGAGCGGAGGCAATTCTCCCCACAGAACTCGTATACGGGTCACCTCGAGTGCTCGCTTATGATGAGCTTGAGCAAGAGCAGCTGCAACAAGATGACGCGCTGCTCCTTGAGGAGGATTGTCTTCAGGCTGCTGTACGAGCTGCTCGATACCAGCAAGCTTTGCGCCGCTACCATAGCCGCAAAGTTAATGCCAGAAGCTTTGAGGAAGGCAACCTTGTTCTTCGGCGCGTTCAATCCACCAAGAATTCCAACAAGTTGACGCCGAAGTGGGAAGGCCCTTACCGGGTGAAACGAGTCACTAGGCCTGGCGTTGTCCGCCTTGAGACCGAAGATGGCATTCCGGTGAGCAACTCCTGGAACATTGAGCATCTTCGTAAGTTTTACCCGTAGGGCGCGGTTGCCGGAACCTGTTCCGGCGACCACCTTTTGTACAAGTCTTGCCGTTGTTGCATGTAATCCTTTATACAAAGCCGGGCGCAGATCCCGTGCATAAGTAAAGCTCATGTGCTTCGCACATCTTGTCAATTTCATGCTTTTTACTCTACATTTGCATGCTTTATCTGACACTTTGTGCAGCACCCACACCCGGTAAGCAATAACGAGCCGAAAGGCCCCATATCTATATTTTCTCTTCTTTCTTTTTCTCAAACAAAGGAAAAGAAGGTTTCCTCGCACACAAGTTTGCCGGGGGGGAAGGAGAAGATAATGGTGTGGACCAGGCGTCGTTGAAGTAAGATTCGCCTTGCCGGGAAGCAGACGACAGAAAAGCTAAGTTGCCAAAGTTTGAGCAATTAGTTTCAATTTTTAAAAGTTATCTTCCTCGAACGACTGTGCTTTGTATGGAAAACCTGTGCGCGGAGGAACCAACTCGTAACTAGATGCGCCCTTACTTTGTTTCGAGTACGCTCAACAACTTAAGTGTGCTGCAACTAGTCGCGACAAGGTTTCTTGTCGGAGCGGCACCGCCAGCAGGCTGCTGACGTCTCGCACTCAGCGCTCGCGGCTCGGGTGCCTGCGCCGACAAGTTCCCTAAAAGCGTAGGGTAAAAACATACAAAGCAAGGGATCTAGTAAAGGAAATAACATAGTGATCATCATCTAAAATAAAGTTATATTACAAGATAACTTGTTGCAGCTCTAACACATTGTTTCCATGACATGACTAACAGCGACAAGGAAAAAGATAAAGCGGGCGGCCTAGTCTACGCGACCACCCTCAAGCCTCCTGATCTCGCTCACCTTGTCCACAATGGGTGCGACAAGGGCCTTGAGCGCTTCCAGATCGGCGTCGGGCGGCAGGGATCTGAGGACGTTGGTGAGGTTGAGGCCCGGGTTGCGGAAAGCCACCTTCACCAGCACCTTCTGAAGAACTCCCGTGCAAATCTTGCGCGACTCGTTGGCCAGCTGCTTTGGGATCTTCTCCCGAAGCCGCTGGAGGGCCGTCACCACACCCTTGAAGAACAGGCTGAGCTTGGCGCTGGGTTGGAGATGCTCGTCGGAAGAGTACCCGAAGTCCTCCATCCCCAGCTGCGCCAGCTCCCCGTCGATGACTGCGGCGATATTCACCAGACCCTCGGTCCAGTGCTCCACCGTCTCCCTGAACGAGTTTTGGGTGACGGCAATCCTCGCCAGCAGCGCCTCGTCGGCCTTGATCTTCTCTGACAAGGTCCCCTCTCGCTCCTTGGCGGCGTCCAGCGTCTGCGTCAGCGTGGCCAGCTTCAGCTTGAGATCCGCGTTGGAGTCCTTGGCGGCGCTGAGCTCCTTGCTCCTCTCCGCGAGAAGACCTTGCAGCTCACCGTGGGCAGCAGCATCCTTCTCGCGCTCGCGCTTGAGCGCGGCGAGCTCCTCGCCGCTCGTCCGGAGATTAGCCTCCAGCTGCGCCACTTTTACCTCCAGCTCTTTCTTGGCGGCCTCGGCAGCCGCGGCGGCATCCCTTGCTTCTTGGAGAGCGCCACCAATTGCTTGCTCCCGCGCGGCGAGATCCTCCTCGTGGCTGTCAAGGTTCACCTTGCGCTGCGCCAACTCTCCCTCCCGCACAGCTAGCCTTTCGGCAGCAAGCCGCTGCTGCTCCTCAACCTCAGCCTTCGCGAGGAGGAAGGCCTCCCTCTCCTCGGCGACTTGCTCCCGCTGCTCTGCCAAGCTCCGGAGAGTTTCCTGCCTGAGATCCCGGAGCTCCTCAGCGCGCTTCTCAATGTCGACTCCCGCCCTCGCGACAAGCGCTTCCCGGGAAGCCAGCTTGGCTTGTCGGGCGCGGTAGAGCGACGTCAGCTTCCGCAGTAGCCGCTCCTCTTCGGGCTCCTCGCTGCTGCTTGGCGCGTCAACCAGCGCCAATCCGGCGGAAGCAAGCACCTCTCCGTCAAAGGTTTCTCCCTCGACCGGCGCCCTGGAGCTCGAAGCCCAGGGGAGCTTGATGAAGACGCCATCGCCGGCCTTCAAGTAGGCGTCGGGCTAGGGCTCCTCAGAGTCTGGCTCTGTGGCAGCGGCGGGAGGATCGGCGGTCGGTGCAGCGCCTGGCGCTCCTGCAGCCTCAGGGCTGTTAGTACGATCACCGGATCCCTCGCCGGCTTCTGCAGCGGCAGCCTTGGCGGCCTCTTCGCCGGCGGGTTCATCAGCGCCAGCCTCTCCATCAGCGGCTTCGGTCTCCATCGGCTCAGTGACGGGTGGATCTGAAGAACGAAGAATGGAGAGGAGTCAAGCAAATATGCAAAAACAAAGTCAGAAGAACAAAAACCCAAGGGCAAGTTTTTAGGCAAGTGGATTACCTGTGATGGGATCTGCGGTCGCGGTTTCAGCCGCCGGAGGATCGCTGGCGTCTTCCCTTGCCGGAGAACCAGCCCTTGCCGGAGAGTTCTCCCTTGCCGGCGAGCGCTCCCTTGCCGGGGACTCTACCCTTGGCAGCGTAGTCGAAGCAGATGGCGCTTCGGGGGCGGCTTCCGGGCCCTCCTGATGGGGCTGCTCTGCTCCTACACAAATCCAACAATCAAGATATCAGTAAGAGAAAAGAGCACCCATGCGCACCTGACGGCGGGAAGTAAATTATAAACTTACGCTGGGGGCTGCGCTGGGGGCTGCTTTGGGGAGTGGTTGCCAGGTCCGTCAAGGTGGGCTCAGACACGCCCCCTGCTGACACGGTGGGATCGTCTTCGATGACGATCATCGAGGCCTTGGCCCTCTTCGCCGCTCTCTAGGCCAGCGTCCTGAAAAGGGATGGGTTTAGATCAAAGCAAGTCAGATACAGAATGAAAGCAACAAGATTGAAGAACTACGAGGACAGCAAGAAAACTTACTCTTCTTCTTCGTCATCGGAGCTGAGTGCGGAGAGATCGAAGTCCAGCTTGGGCTCCCTTGCCCGCTTGGCAGGAGCAGCAGCGGTGGACCGGGAAGGTCCCGCTCCAGTTGCCGCAGCGGCAGGAGGCGCTCCCGCGGCAACGGTGCTTGCCGCGGTCGAGCGTGTCGCGCGGCTCGGCGGCTGTTGACCCGTCTGCTGCCCCGCTGCATCACCGGCCCTTCGGAGACGCCTTCTTGGTGCAGTCGGGGGCTCCACTTGCGGCAAGCTGTCTGAAGGCTCGGGCTCTTCCTCGCCGGGCTCGCTCGGCTCGGCCTCGGGGCTGGCAAGATCTTCCTCGCCGGCGAACTCCTCGCGCTCGGCAAGGCTTGCCGCCTCTGCTGCCTCTGCCTCCGCCTCGGTGAACCCGAACTCGCCCGCGGCAGCTGCTGCCGCAGCCTCTTCCGCCCTAGTGGCGATGCGCTGCAGTTCCGCATCGGTAGTGTCACGGGTGAGGCTCCTCTGCTCGTCGGCGCGGATCGGCACTTCCTCCAGGCTGTCGAAGAACGCCCACACGACGTCATCCGCAAGCTCTTGCCAAGTTGGGGCGATTCCGTGCGAATTGCACAACGGCATCATCGCGCGGATCCGGTCAAGTGAAGAATTGTTGCACAGCGGAACGACGCTCCTCGGCAACAGGAACGGGTGCTGAGGGTCGCGTTTGAACAGCTCCAGGAGCATTGCATCCAGCTCCAGGACGGTGAAATTGAAGTTGAGGCCCGGGCGCAGCCTCATGATGTCCGCCGAGTTCTTGAACTCCCAGGCAGGTCTCCCTCTCTCCTGCAGGGGGGCGATGCGGCGGCGAAGCAAATCTGCACCGACAGCGCCTAAAGTGAGCCCGGGAAGCCTAAGGCGGAGGATTCGGGTGACTGCGATCTTCAGCCTGTCGTCTTCCGGGGCCACGTTGCTCCAATCATTGCCGCGTACTATTGGGGCTTGGCGCACGGCAGTGAACGGCTGCGGGTTCTCCTCAACAATCCAGCACCACTCCGCTCTCCACTCCTCCCATTTGCTACGAAGCTCTCCCTCCAGATACGCTTCCTTCTTGCCGACTCTCGTGATCCAGGCGATCCCTCCGGCAAGCGGCTCTCCTCTCTCGACCCGAGGCATGAAGAAGTGGCGGAAAAGGGCTACATTGCGGTGGACTCCGACAAAGTTTTCGCACAAATGTGCGAAAACTGCCATGGTCAGGACGGCGTTGGGGTGAAATCTAGGAGGCGGAGTCCGTATGTGTTCATGATATCACAGAAGAACTCCGAGAAGGGCGGCCAGAGCCTGCAATAGAAGAATAGCGCGAAGAATGGGTACCCGTTTGGATCCAACTCCGATGCGGTGGCCGGGAGTACCCTCGTGCGCGGGTGCGCAGGCGTCTCCGTCGACCAGAAAAGGTAGTAGTACTCCCTCAGCTCCTTGGTGCCGAGCTGAGGGGGGAAGAGGGCCCGCTCCTTCCGCAGCGCCGCGAGCCGCTGCGCCTCGGCCGACTTCACGCCCTTCCCCTTGTTGGCTTTCGGAGCCATGGCGGAGGTGGCAGGGGAGGTCGGCGGCGTGGTGGTGCTGGTGGCGACGGGGGGCGGAGCGCTGCTCTCTTTCGGCTTTGAGAAGAAGGGGGGAGCGGCGGAGATTTCTGGACTTGGAGCAACAAACGGCGAAGTGGGGAAACTGCCCCTGTTTCCCCTGCTTATAAATAGGGAGGGGCGAACGTTCGCCCTTCCGAATAAAGAACCCCCCACGATCTCTCCCACGATGCCGCATTCAGCGCGTGCCGTTGGGGGAGGGCGCGGTGGGTATAGAGCAAGATTCGGCGTTACCCGGGCCACGCGTGCCCATGCCCTGTTTTGGGCCTGGCCCAATAGCGCTCGGCACCGTGTGTGGCCCAGGCCCGGGGGCTCCTGTCGGTGTACTAGAGTAGGGGTACCCTAGTACCCCGAACATGTGCACGGGCAGTTGCAGCGCCCCGCGGCAAGGGCTTGCCGGGTGACCGCCAAGGTACTCCGTGGCTCCTTTGGAGCCATTCAAGGACAAAGTATTCAAGTAAAGAAGACAAGGCCCCGGCAAGAGGAGCTTGCCGGGAAGGCCAACCGAGGCATCTCAAGGAACTTGCCGTGACGCACCACGCGTCCCGGCAAGGCTCGATGAGCGACAAGCTTCCGGGCCCGACAAGACCACGACCGCGGTAAGGCGCTTGCCGCGGCAAGCGGCCACTCTGTAACCACGCTCCAGCGCATCCACCAACGTGTCGCCCTGGGGGCCTTTCCAGGCACGCGTGATGGAAGGCTGTGAAGCCAGCGGTAAGCGGTGGCATGCGATGCTGACAAGATCGCCATCATGGCAGGCGGTGGCGCCCCTGACGGTCCTTTTCTACACTGTTTAGGCGACACAGACGGGCATTTAATGCCCTTGTCCCCTGCCGTTAGGGTTAGGTAGAAAGCACTGTACAGACAACTGTACCAACCACCTCTCTTTTTACATTTTTACCCTTCTCTGCGTTGCCACCTGTCGGTGACCCCTTGTGCATATAAAGGAGGCCCATGCGCAACGTAGAGGAGGTTCGGTTCAGTTGGACTAGTTCGGGAGGCTCGGATCATTTTGAAGCCAGCAAACACTTAGCTCTCTAGAGCAAGAACACAATATAATCAGACAAGCAGCAGTAGGAGTATTATCTCTCCGGAGAGCTCCGAAGCTGGGTAAACTACTCGTGTGCTTCGCCTCGATCTGCTCTTCGTGCGACCTCCGCCCCCCGCCGAACCGAAAGGGGCTCGGTCCGCGGGCCCCATAGGTGTTCGTGGATCAGTTTCCCCGATAGCGGGCATGCGAGCTTATGCGCTCTAGAGTTCGAGCCCTCAGACACCGTCCAAACCTCGATGTCTCGCCATCAAACCATGTATTTCTGATTAAATAGATACTTATTTACCTAGAAATTATTTTTGGAAAAAACAAAGAGCAAACTATGAGGCACCTGCAGTTCAAATTTGACCCGCTTCCAACTGAATCGACGGGAATTTGTCTTTTTCACCAGAGGTGGATCAAAACTTTTGACACGCAACTATTTTGTCAATTATGCATTAAATATGGACTGGTATTTTATAAAATTGATTAGGTCCAATTTTGCAACAAATATATGGTAGGTCCTTCACAAAAAAAACTCAATTCGGGCACTCGGAAAAAGGAAAATGTATTTTCCGTGAAAAGAAAATGAAAACTCCCTTAGGCAACATTGTTTGGAATTCCAAGATGCACCCTTGTGCACAATATGAGATCATTTGAACAAACTATGCCATGAATGTGGCCATAAGATTGATCATTTGGCTTAAAAGCCATGAATCTTCACGCATGATAGCTCGTTTCGGAGAACACTATTTTAAAATAATTGCAGTATTACAAGTTTATTATTTTCCTGTAAACTTGGTCACATATAATGACACAATGCGAAGATTTTCCAATTTTTTGATTTTTTTTGAATTTTTTATGCCCATTTCAAAATGCGGTCAAAACGGCGGGCTTGACCGTTCCTAGCTAGTGGTTGAATCTTGAAAAACTTTTGATGTTTCTCTTATTAAATAGATACTTATGTACCTAGAAATGATTTTTGGAAAAAATAAAAAGCAAACTATGAGGCAGCTGCAGTTCAAATTTGACCTGCTTTATACTGAATCGGTGGAAATTTGTCTTTTTCACCAGAGGTGGATCAAAACTTTTGACACCCAACCATTTTGTCAATTATGCATTAAATATGGCCTAGTATTTTATAAAATTGGTTAGGTCCAATTTTGCAACAAATATATGGTAGGTCCTTCACAAAAAAACTCATTTCAGGCACTCGGAAAAAGGAAAATGTATTTTCCGTGCAAAGAAATTGAAAATTCCCTTAGACAACATTGTTTGGAATTCCAAGATGCACCCTTGTGCACAATATGAGATCATTTGAACAAACTATGCCATGAATGTGGCCATAAGATTGATCATTTGGCTTGAAAGCCATGAATCTTCACGCATGATAGCTCGTTTCTGAGAACACTTTTTTAAAATAATTGCAGTATTACAAGTTTATTATTTTTCCTGTAAACTTGGTCACATATAATGACACAATGCGAAGGTTTTCCAATTTTTTGATTTTTTTGAATTTTTTATGCCCGTTTCAAAATGCGGTCAAAACGGCGGGCTTGACCGTTCCTAGCTAGTGGTTGAATCTTGGAATTTTTTTGGTGTTTCTTTGATTAAATAGATACTTATGTACCTAGAAATGATTTTTGGAAAAAATAAAGAGCAAACTATGAGGCAGTTGCAGTTCAAATTTGACCCGCTTCCAGCTGAATCGGCGGGAATTTCTCTTTTTCACCAGAAGTGGATCAAAACTTTTGACACCCAACCATTTAGTCAATTGTGCATTAAACATGGCCTAATATTTTATAAAATTGATTTGGTCCAATTTTACAACAAATATATGGTAGGCCCTTCACAAAAAAATCTCATTTCGGGCACTCAAAAAATAAAAAATGAATTTTCCATGAAAAGAAAATGAAAACTCCCTTAGGCAGCATTGTTTCTAATTCCATGATGCACCCTTGTGCACAATATGAGATCATTTGAACAAACTATGCCATGAATGTGGCCATAAGATTGATCATTTTGCTTGAAAGCCATGAATCTTCACGCATGATAGCTAATTTCCGAGAACATTTTTTTAAAATAATTGTCGTATTACAAGTTTATTATTTTTCCTGGAAACTTGGTCACATATAATGACACAATGCAAAGGTTTTCCAATTTTTTGAATTTTTTTTGAATTTTTTATGCCCGTTTCAGAATGCGGTCAAAACGGCGGGCTTGACCGTTCCTAGCTAGTGGTTGAATCTTGGAAAACTTTTGATGTTTCTCTGATTAAAGAGATACTTATGTACCTAGAAATGATTTTTGGAAAAAATAAAGAGCAAACTATGAGGCAGCTGCAGTTCAAATCTAACCCGCTTCCTACTAAATCGGCGGGAATTTGTCTTTTTCACCAGAGGTGGATCAAGGATTTTGAAACCCAACCATTTGGTCAATTGTGAATTAAATATGGCCTAGTATTTTATAAAATTGAGTTGGTCCAATTTTGCAACAAATATATGGCAGGTCCTTCACAAAAAAAACTCATTTTGGGCACTCGTAAAATGGAAAATTGATTTTTCGTGAAAATAAAATGAAAAATCCCTTTGGCAACATTGTTTGTAATTCCAAGATGCAAACTTGTGCGAAATATGGAATCATTTGAACAAACTATGAGGCAGCTGTAGTTAAAATTTGACCCGCTTTGTAGTGAATCGACAAAAATCCCACCTAGTATGAAACTACCTCTAGTTATTTGAGGGAACCGTATGTAAACATTGTCATAAAAGAGAAGGGAACGTACTGCCGGGCGTCGTGGTGCTGCGTTGGATCTCCCCGGCGCTGCAATGGAGCTTCATCGGGCACCGTGGTACTGCGTTGGAGCTCTTAGCACGCCGTTGAGAGCTGTAATGGAGCTTCATGGGGATGTTACCAGTGCTGCGTTGAAACTTTTTCACGCTCGGTGCTGTCGTGACATATTGATGTGATCGAACGATAGCCAATGCGCAGATCTGGTGGCTAGCTAGGCAGATGATTTATAGACAAAATCATCTGGCTGACTCGTAGTTCTTTGCTTATTGTTAATCGATTAAGACCAATTTACATGGTCATAACATCATCAAAGCCTATACTTCCTTCTGATTGGTGGATGGACATGTCACGCGGATCAAGCATCACAGACCGTCGGATACTCCCAGATCCAACGGCCCACACCCCCCTCACCTCTCACCCCTCGTCCCATCCACAGCCCAACCACCCAAACCCTACCTCCCCTCCCACTCCAGCCGCCACTGCCCCCTTCTCCCTCCCACCCAGGCCCCGCACCCACGACCCCGACCCCAACCCCTTCTCCTTCCCTCTTCCCTCAGATCTCGATCTGCCGCTGCCCACAACCCCACCCCCACCGCCACCATCGACGACCATCACCGTAGACGAGGTCGAGGCCGACCCAAGATCGAGCCCATGCCCAGACTCGCGATGTGCACAACGGGGATTCACAGGCAACCCCACGCAAATCAGGACCTCGATCTGGATCGAGCAGGCGCTCTCCACCGACGGGGCTTGGGCTGGCCGGCGTCCCACGTTGACGTCCTCCTCCCTCCCGCTCCCGGCAATGCGCTCGGTCTCCGCACTCGGCCTCACCTTCATAGTCACAGGTACTTTTCCTCACCCTTCTCCCTTTCTTGGTCCTCTCCTCTCTGCTCTCTCTCCCCCATTTGGCTTTGACTCACTGGATTCGCTACTGCTGGGAGGTGCATCAAGCGGGATCTGCATGGAGATGGCACGGGTGCTGGCGGCACGTGGGGCGCGGCACCCACGTCTTCATAGCCGCCTGGAACCTCACCGCCGCCGAGACCATGCGCCAGGCCGTCCTGGCCGAGACCCCTGGCGCGAGCGTGGACGTGATGGAGCATCCGTGTGCAACTTCTTATTCCTCGCCGTGATAGAGCGGGATGTTGAGCGGGATCCGTCCACAGAGCCATCCCTTTCCCTCCTTCGTCACCTCCGTCCGCAACTTCGCAGCCGGCTTCGCTGACAGGGGCCTACCGCTCAACATCCTCATGTACGTAATACTACTCCCAATCATGCACATCTGATAGTTCGTGTTCTGTCAGGGATTGCCAAGACCATTCATGTTCAGGTTCAGCGAGATGGCTCTCTGAACCATGAGTAGGTAGCACAACGCATGCCTTGCCGGCTGATAGTAGTTGTGCTAGCCTTAGATGCTCCCATGATACGAGCTCCTAGGAGCCGTTAGATCTGAGATCCAACGGCTCCTGGAAGGCTTTCATGTTTTACAAAAAAGTCCTTTTGAAGTCCAAAAATTGCGAACAAGTACGGCAGCCTTTCAGAACCTCCTAGGAGCCGTTGGATCTGAGATCCAACGGATCAGAAGCTCGTATCATGGGAGCACCTAAGACATGGTATCACCTGATATTTTCCCGTTGTGCTACGGCTCTACTACTGTACCATGTGTTCCTACTACTAGCTCTAGTCGTGGATGCTGGGTAGCTCCCTATTTTCTCTGTTTTTAGGTAATCCTAGATAGAACCATACAACTGTGGATGACAAACACTGCAATTTAATCTAAAATTGTCATCATGATCCTAGCAAATACTCCTCAAATTACTGTAAATTGTTGCATGATTAGGGGCTAGTGTAGATGCAAAATAAGGTTGCACTTTTATAGGAGATAAGCCACTGATGTTGGATGCTTGGTAGTTGTCTTGTGTTGTGTGCATGTCTGTACTAGCAGTATGTCCGTGAGCAACAAGCATACGATTTGTGCCTATCCTCTACTGTATTGGCCTCATGGGTCATCGCTGATTGACCAAGACTATAGCTTATTCCTTCAGCGTACTATCGCTTTCTCAAGTCAACTCAAGCAACAATTCATGCGGCTCGCTCAATCGGGTGGGCGGCGTATTTATTCAGTATATTCTCTGAAATTGCAAGTTCTGAAATGTATCATTTTTTTGTGCAGTGAGAGAGCTGAATGGGGCGAGGCTGGAGGCATCGGTGAGGGCGTACGGTGGCGCCCGCCAGAGCAAGGTGTCCAACAAATGGTTAGGATGTTACCTCCGCCCGCGGGTTTGCGATTCCCCTCGGTACGGGGGCGGTTTCTCTCTTACCTCCGCCCGCGGGTTTGCGATTGGCGTGCCTAGGCTGTTTAGGATGTTAGTTTAGAAGTAGATTTTGGCTTGGTGGTTCCTTAATTACCGTCTCCGGTGTAGATTGCGTGGTTAGCCTCTCTGTTCTGGTATTGGATTTAGATGATGTAGTCTGTTTTGATTTGAACCCATCTACTACTGTTGTCAAACTACTGTTGTCATTAACCTACTGTTGCTGTTGTTGTAGGAGAAGAAGGAGCACGCCTAGGAGAAGAAGGAGCAAGCCCAGGAGAAAAACAACGAGCAGGAGAAGAGGGGAGCAAGCCCAACTTAAACTATTGTTGTTTATGTTGTTACACGCTTGTTGATCCGTCAGACTCCACGGCTGCTCCGCATCGTCCACACATGTCATTTTTATTATCAAAATCTGAATTGTAGTAGTCATAATATTGGGCTGTTGGGAGCCTCACCTTTTTGTGCACAATACATTTAGCACACATGTCCACACTAAGTGCTTATGAAATAGCTATGTGTCCTACACAATAAGTGCTTGTTCATGTTTGGTTTTCCCTAAACTTTGTTTGTATGCTTGAGAGCAAATTTAGTTGATTCTTTGATGAAGCACTAAGACTATGCATGGAACATTAGTTTTTAAGATCTAAAACTGCTCGTCGTTTCTGTGATGATGTAGTTTAGTAGATCTCAACTGAACCATGTCTGTATTATGTGCCAGTGTAGCTGTACTGATTCTTTGGTTTTCATCCGTGCAACAGAGGACAAGGGCGTCATGGCCAACCAAGGCGCATGGTGCTCGCAAGCAACGAGCGGAGGTTGTTTGACATCGGCACGGAGGAGGAGGACGGGCACGGACGGAGGACAGAGCATCTCTCTTCTTCCAGGTTCTTCTCCTTATCTTCACTTAATGTATGTGCATGTGCTGCAGCTCACCCATGGTCTTGTTTGTCTTGCAGGTTAGTGAGCAGCTTCAGGAGGAGCTCAAGCACGACCACCAAGAGGCACCACCGCAGCAATAGGTAGCACGTCCATCTCCACCTCCCTCTCCCTCTGCTCCCAATCCTTTTTATTAGATTATGTTGAGTACATTCTGAACCCCCTGATGTGACACAAGTATATGCACATGCTATGATTTAAGTGTTGCTTGTGTATGGTAAATAGGTTGAGCACCACCGCTGTTTGATACTATTTTGTTTAGGATTCTGTTCCTCTATGCGTGTAATCTCCAGACCGTGATCAAGCACACACACACGGTTGATTTGCATGGAACGATTACTAGTAACTAAAGAAGGAAGAAGACTTCTTCACATAAAGGAAGATATGTCTGTTTTTGTAATATAAACAAATAAAAAAAGATTGTTTGCATACAATCAGATCATTCTCACTTATTAGTTGAGTTCTAAGTACGTAGAATCTTTAGTTCTCTGGTTATATTATAGTCAGAATTATACTGTGTGACAATCTTTAGTTCTTGGTTATATTATAGTTAGAATTATATTGTGTGACTGAGTTTTGTTGGGAGTGTGCATGATTTTATCCATAGCTGGCACTATGGATAGAGCTTTGTGTGTAATCTGGAGTTGTTCCTGTTATTGTTCTATCCATTTATTGGTGTTACATGTGTAGCCAGTAACCAGGACCTGCACTTGTGCCATGCATATTCATATAGTCTCTATTGTCTTGTATGAATATCTCATTTTAACTAGCTCAGCTAAAAAAGCTTGGTACTAGCTGAAATCTGTTTATCATTATATAAAGAATTGTCCTTTACCCCTTTACTATTTTTTTTAATGGAATGTTCATATTATATTGGATCCAGTTTTTCTGATTCTTCTCAGCCGATTCATGTAACAGGGCGACTGTGGAAGGCATGTTGTATTTCTGTCAGCCCAGTCCTGACTATGTCTGTCCGTGAGTCCGACATTTGATCGCTGTTGAAGGAGCTCCATGCTGAAGAAGAGAACACTTGTAGAGCTTGTAACATTACTTGGAGAGCTTGTAAAGTACTGTAGAGCTTTGCATTTGTAGAGCTTGTAAAGCATTGTATATGTTAGAGCTTGTATTACGTGTCATTTGTAGAGCTTGTAGTGAATCTGGCTATTGTTATTTGAATAATCATGTGTGTTTTTTGCTTGCCTATTTAAATACTGGTTATTTTCTTACTATGAAATTCAAATATGATGTAAAATTGAAATATGAAGAATCTGAGCCTAATAGCTGGGACCCATTTATCAGAACCGGACAAGTGGGACCTGTTTGACTAATGGACCCATTTTATAAAAAAAGAAAACTAAAACAGCTGGTACAAAAAGGCCATGGCCCAAAAAATAATAAGGCTGAATTGTAGGGCTTGGCCTGTGTAGTTCACCAAAATTAGCAGCGAAAAAAATATAAATGGGCTGAATTGTTGGGCTTGGCCCATGTAAAACACTGGATCAGACCGGGCTGATTCTTGTGCCACATCAGCTTGCCATGCTGGATGCCTACGTGGTCTGGGGATGTTGCTTGTGACCAAAAATTTGGTCGTGGAACCAACGACCTTTTACACATCGCAAAGAAGGTCGCTATAGTCAGTTTACAACTGCCAGCTTTTGACCTTCTATTTTTGGTCACAAAAAGGTCGCAAATGAAAAACTATGACCTTTCAGTGACCAATAGTGGTGGTCACATGTTGACATATTTCTTGTAGTGTGAGGTGACAATGAAGTATCTAGGTGACATTAGGGTTTTGGTTGATTTGTATCTTAAGGTGTTATTCTAGTACGAACTCTAGGGCTGTTTGTGACACTTATAGGAATAGCCCACCAGATTGATTGGAAAGAATAACTTTGAGGTGGTTTCGTACCCTATCATAATATCTATGTTTGTTCTCCGCTATTAGTGGCTTTGGAGTGACTCTTTGTTGCATGTCGGGGGATAGTTATATGATCTATCTATGTTATTATTATTGAGAGAACTTGCACTAGTGAAAGTATGAACCCTAGGCCTTGTTTCCTAGCATTGCAATACCGTTTACGCTCACTTTTACCGCTTGTTACCTTGCTGTTTTTATATTTTCAGATTACAAAAACCTATATCTACCATCCATATTGCACTTGTATCACCATCTCTTCGCCGAACTAGTGCACTATACAATTTACCATTGTATTGGGTGTGTTGGGGACACAAGAGACTCTTTGTTATTTGGTTGCAGGGTTGCTTGAGAGAGACCATCTTCATCCTACGCCTCCCATGGATTGATAAACCTTAGGTCATCCACTTGAGGGAAATTTGCTACTATCCTACAAACATGTGCACTTGCAGGCCCAACAACGTCTACAAGGAGAAGGTTGCGTAGTAGACATCAGCATGGTATCCCTTGTTTGTCTGTCCTGAAAGGTTACTGAGAGCAGGCCAATCGTTGATGGTTACAAACAGCAACGCGTGCAGGTTAAATTCCTCCTGTTTGTGCTCATCCCACGTATGTACACCGTTTCCATTCCACATCTATAAAAGTTCTTCAACTAATGGCCTTAGGTACACATCAATGTCGTTGTCGGGTTGCTTACGGCCTTGGATGAGAACTGGCATCATAATGAACTTCCGCTTCATGCACATCCACGAAGGAAGGTTATACATACATAGAGTCACAGGCTAGGTGTTGTGATTGCTGCTCTGCTCCCTGAAAGGATTAATGCCATCCGCGCTTAAACCAAACCATACGTTCCTTGGGTCACCTGGAAACCCAGCCCAGTACTCTCTCTCGATTTTTCTCCACTGCGACCCGTCAGCGGGTGCTCTCAACTTCCCATCTTTCTTACGGTCCTCAGTGTGCCATCGCATCAACTTGGCATGCTCTTTGTTTCTGAACAGTCGTTTCAACCATGGTATTATAGGAGCACACCACATCTCCTTTGCAGGAACCCTCTTCCTGCGGGGCTCGCCGTCAACATCACCAGGGTCATCTCGTCTGATCTTATACCGCAATGCACCGCATACCAGGCATGCGTTCAAATCCTCGTACGTGCCACGGTAGAGGATGCAGTCATTACGGCATGCATGTATCTTCTACACCTCCAATCCTAGAGGGCATACGACCTTCTTTGCTGCGTACGTACTGTCGGGCAATTCATTATCCTTTGAAAGCTTCTTCTTCAATATTTTTAGTCGCTTCTCAAATCCTTTGTTAGGCACAACATTCTCTGCCTTCCACTGCAGCAATTCCAGTACGGTACCAAGCTTTGTGTTTCCATCTTCGCATTTGGGGTACAACCCTTTTTTGTGATCCTCTAACATGCGATCGAACTTCAGCTTCTCCTTTTGACTTTCGCATTGCGTCCTTGCATCTACAATGACCCGGCGGAGATCATCATCATCGGGCACATCGTCTGGTTCCTCTTTATCTTCAGCAGAAGCATCGGGCACATCGTCTGGTTCCTCTTGATCTTCACCAGCTCCCCCCGTTGCAGCATCACCGTATTCAGGGGGCACATAGTTGTCATCGTCCTCTTCTTCTTCGCCGTCTTCCATCATAACCCTATTTCTCCGTGCCTCGTCCAAACATTATAGTGTGGCATGAAACCCTTGTAAAGCAAGTGGGCATGAAGGATTTTCCGGTCAGAGTAAGACATCGTATTCCCACATTTAGGGCATGGACAACACATAAAACCATTCTGCTTGTTTGCCTCAGCCGCTTCGAGAAACTCATGCACGCCCTTAATGTACTCGGGGGTGTGTCTGTCACCGTACATCCATTGTCGGTTCATCTGCGTGCATTATATATAATTATGTGTGTCAAAAGTAAGAAAATCAGACAAGTATCTATCTAAAGTAAGAAAATCAGACAAGTATCTATCTAAAGTAAGAAAATCATAAAGAAGATAAGAACAAGAGGCTCACCACGGTGGTGCCGGCGACAAGATCGGCGCGGGCGATCGACGGCGGTGAAAACGAGGACGGGGCGTGACGGACCACTAAACCTAGAAAAATCTTGGGAAAGATGGAGCTCCAAGTTCGAGCTTCAAGAGGAGAAAGCTTAACTAGTGTGGCTAGGGCATTTCATCGAACACCTCATCTGCATAGGAGGTGAGCTAGAGCACCCAATGCCCTCCCCTCACCGGCCAGCAAAAAGCGGAGCACTGTGGAGTGCTCTGCTGCGGCGATGGGGTATATATAGGCAACTTATTTGTCTCGGTTCGTGGCAGGAACCGGAACTAAACCCCCCCCCCCTCCTTCTGTACCTTTTCTAGGCACGAACCGGTACCAATGGCTGTGGGCCAGGAGCGCGGCCCATTGATCCCGGTTCATGCCTAGAATCGGAACAAATAGATCCAGACGAACCGGGACCAATGCCCACGAGGCCCCGGCCGGCCCCCTGGGCTCACGAACCGGGTCTAATGCCCCCCATGGGTCCCAGTTCATGAAGAACCAGGACTAATGGGCTGGCCAGGCCCGAACCAAAGACCTGTTTTCTACTAGTGACATTCTCACCCTGAAACTGAAAGCCTTGATCGTACAGACGTTCCGGGCGCTCATCTTCTACGATCATATTGTGCATGATCACACAAGCAGTCATCACCTCCCACGGTTTCTGCGTGCTCCAAGTATTAGTAGGATACCAAAAGATGCCCCATCGAGATTGCAAAACACAAAAGGCACGGTCGACATCCTTTCTAGCACTCTCTTGCTCTTGGGCAAATCTTTTCCTTTTCTCTCCTACAGGGTTGGGTATTGTCTTGACAATAATGGTCCACTGAGGATAGATACCGTCACCCAGATAGTACCCTTTGTCGTAGTTGTGGTCGTTGACAGTAAAGTTCACCGGTGGGTTGTTGCCTTCGGCAAGCCTAGCAAGCACCGGCGAGCGCTGAAGCACGTTGATATCATTGTGTGCTCCAGCCATGCCAAAGAAAGAGTGCCAGATCCAGAGATCTTGAGATGACACGGCCTCTAGTATGATAGTGCAAGCCCTGACATGTCCCTTATACTGCCCTTGCCAAGCAGAAGGGCAGTTCTTCCACTCCCAGTGCATGCAGTCTATGCTGCCAAGCATCCCCGGGAAGCCCCTACTGGAATTCATCGCCAACGAACGGGTTGTATCTTCAGCTGTCGGCTCTCTCAAGTACTCAAGGCCAAACACAGCAATAACAGCCTTGCAGAACTTATACAGGGACTCTAGGCATCTAGACTCGCTCATAAGGACGTACTCGTCAATGAGATCATCGGGCACTCCATATGCAAGCATTCGGATGGCGGTGGTGCATTTCTGATAGGAGGAGAAACCAATCTTGCTGACGGCGTCCTCTTTGCAGTAGTCATCATAGCCGACCACTCCCTCTCTAATACGGTTGAAAACATGCCTACTCATACGGAACCGGCAATGAAATTTGTGATGTTTAAACAACGGGTTTGTTATATCAAAGTAGTCCTTCCAGAGAAGGAAATGCCCGCTTTCTCGGTTGCGATTCAACGCCGGAAGATGGCCCGGAATGGAGCCACGGAGCAACGGCTGCTGGCTGTTGAGGTGGTGATGGACCAACACGGCAGCCAATATCTCCTCCTAGTCGTCGGACGACGAATCGTCAGAGCCGCAAAGGAGATTGTGGAAAGAGAACTCGTCGGCGGAGTCCATTTCGTACCTTGGCAAACTGTCGAACAACTTGCGGGCGTCGACGAAGGAGACGGCCGGCAAGGGGAGTCGCGGCGCCCATAGACCAGCTAGCTGCTCTGCCGGCATCCGATGAGTGTGACGGCATCTGATGAGCGTGCCGGTCGGATGTGGCAGGGGCGGCGAGGCGGCTTCTTCGTTGCGGGCGGCTGTGCGGTGGGGGAAGCGGCGGCGGGAACCAGTTTGCTCCCCGGCGGCCAAACGGCGGCGGAGGGCGACGGGGGGGAGGGGCGGCGTTGCTGGGCAGATGTGGAGGCGGCGGCACCTGGAAGAGTCGCCGGAAAAAAAATGAACGATGGCGTCGGCGACGGAAGAGGCGGGAGGGTTGCTAGTTGGCCGCAGGGTGAGACGGGAGGCCAATGTGCCACAGACCAGCGGGCCAGGGGAGAGGCGTAGGCGAGTGCGCGCGCGTCCGTCGCCTGTCCGCGCCGACGCAAATCCGGCTCAAAAATGGGTCGGAAATAGGTCGCCTGCAGACAAAAAACGGACGCGCGTCTGTTTGGATCGGCGCGTTGAGCCGCCTTTTGTGTCGCGCCGACCCAAATCGACGGTCGCGGACGAAATGAGTCGCCCCATTGAAATTGCTTGCGCAGCACTGGGCGTGCCCAGGTCGATGTGCTCTAGCGTAGAGCCATCGCGCACAGCTGCGTCGAGCCGAGGGCCGTGTATGTGTGTGTGTTGGTCGGTCTGTTGGGGCGCGTTTGTGCTCTGCGCTGCTGAACTGGGACTGCTGGCCTGGCTGCGCGTACCGCACAGGACATACATGTCTCGCCGGGTCCAAGCATGCATGCATGCATATACTCCTGCCTGCGTGTCAGCGTGTGCATGGTGCACTGCGCTGGCTGGATCCCGAATTATTGGATCCAGTAGAGTACACAACTTACATGGCTTGCAGCAGGAGCAGCGTCCTAGCTGTTGATGTTGCTGCTATGGGGTGGGTCGGCTACCGCTAGCGCTAGAATACATGGAGGCCGGTGGAGGAGTATACTGTGTACCCTGCCTACCGGGAGTATTTAATCAAAAACTATCACAATTCACGGAACCGTGACGAAAAACTACCACTTTACGATTTTGTCCCGAAAACTACCACTTTTTTCCTAATCCGTGGCAAAAAACTACCAAGTCGCGAAATCGCTCGCTTAGCCCGTGCTAAGCACAAATCTGACCACTTGGGCCCACCTGTCAGCATCAATCTTCTTCCTCCTCTCTCTCATTTCCACGAACACCTTAAGTGCACTCCGCCGCTCTGCCCCCGCCGGCCGGCGAGTCCCACCACCTGCGCTGCCCTCCGTCAAGCTCGGCGCGCTGCCTGTGCTGGCGCACCCTGACGGGCCCGATCCCGCCGGAGCTCGGCGCGCTGCCCGTGCCGGAGTCCAGCTTTCACGGCTGTCCAAGCTGCTCCTCATCAACAACGAACTCTCTGGCCAGTTGCCCGCGGAGATTGGCAATTGCACGTCCCTCGACCGGTTCCGGGCAAGCGGCAACCACATCGCCGGCGCGATACCACCGGAAATCGGCATGCTTGGGAGCCTCAGCTTCCTGGACCTGGGCTCCAACCGGCTGTCCGGTGCTCTCCCCACAGAGTTATCAGGATGCCGGAACCTCACGTTCGTCGACCTCCACGACAATGCCATCGCCGGCGTGCTGCCGTCAGGGCTCTTCAAGGAATTGCTCTCGCTCCAGTACCTTGACCTCTCCTACAATGCCATCTCTGGCGCGCTCCCGTCCGACATCGGCCTGCTCACTTCGTTGACAAAGCTCATTCTCAGTGGCTACCGGCTGTCCGGAGCGATGCCACCGGAGATTGGCTCGTGCTCCCGCCTCCAGCTCCTCGACGTCGGCGGCAACTCGCTGTCCGGTCACATTCCGGGGAGCATCGGCAAGATTCCGGGATTGGAGATCGCCCTTAACCTCAGCTGCAACAGCTTCTCCGGCTCGATGCCAGCGGAGTTCGCAGGGCTCGTGAGGCTTGGGGTGTTCGACGTGTCACACAACCAGCTCTCCGGCGATCTCCAGGCTTTGTCTGCGCTACAGAACCTCGTGGCGCTCAACGTCTCCTTCAACGGCTTCTCCGGCCGGCTTCCGGAGACGGCGTTCTTCGCGAAGCTTCCGACCAACGACGTCGAGGGCAACCAGGCACTGTGCCTCTCGCGGTGCTCTGGTGGTGCAGGCGACCGTGAGCTCGAGGCACGCCGCGCCGCTCGTGTCGCGATGGCTGTCCTGCTCACCGCCCTCGTCGTCCTCCTGGTGGCCGCGGTGCTCGTCCTGTTCGGGTGGCGCCGGCGCGGCGAGCGTGCCAGCGAGGACAAGGACTCCGAGATGTCGCCGCCGTGGGACGTGACGCTGTACCAGAAGCTGGACATCGGCGTGGCCGATGTGGCTCGCAGCCTCACTCCGGCGAACGTGATCGGCCACGGGTGGTCCGGCGCGGTGTACCGTGCTAACATCCCGTCGTCCGGCGTCACGGTCGCCGTCAAGAAATTCCAGTCATGCGACGAGGCGTCCGTGGAGGCGTTCGCGTGCGAGATCAGCGTGCTGCCCCGGGTGCGACACCGCAACATCGTCCGGTTGCTGGGATGGGCGTCCAACCGCCGGACGCGACTCCTCTTCTACGACTACCTCCCGAACGGCACTCTCGGCGGCCTTCTGCACGGTGGCGCTGCCCTCCGTCAAGCTTCCGGTGGGACTCGCCGGCCGGCGGGGGCAGAGCGGCGGAGTGCACTTAAGGTGTTCGTGGAAATGAGAGAGAGAGAGGAGGAAGAAGATTGATGCTGACAGGTGGGCCCAAGCGGTCAGATTTGTGCTTAGCATGGGCTAAGCGAGCGATTTCGCGACTTGGTAGTTTTTTGCCACGGATTAAGAAAAAAGTGGCAGTTTTCGGGACAAAATCGTAAAGTGTTAGTTTTTCGTCACGGTTCCGTGAATTGTGGTAGTTTTTGGTTAAATACTCTGCCTATCGGCCGCTACCGGGAGACATCCACTCATGGATGCATATCTCGCATCAACTATTCATTCTGAAAAATCAAATCGGATGAAAGCTAGCTAAGTGGCCGTCGCATAAGCTGAACACATGCCGAAAGGCATAACCAACTGGCCATGAACAGTTTGACGAGATAGTCCTAGCATGGAATCGGGCGCTGCACTAGAGCTACAGTACCAGGTGACGTTGCCTGGCCGTTGAGTACAAACACTAGTACAGTAGAGTACCTGGCCGTTGAGTACAAACACTAGTACAGTAGTACAGTGGTCTGTAATCTGTGAGGAGGAGCAAGCTACATGCAACAACAACAACAACAACAAAAACAACAACAACAACAACAACAACAACAACAACAACAAAAGTAGAGATGATGATGCGTGGTACGTCCACGAAGAAAATTCGTGATTCTTCGGTTTGGGTTGATGGCTTGACGCTTCTTGATCCTCCTTATAATAGGTCTGGGTTAGGGCATCTTCAACGCCCGATCAAACCGCCCCCATAAATCGGGAGTGCGCAGTCCAAACGTGTTGTGACATCTAGCTAGGGCGGGCCTATATTGGTCCGTAGGGGCCGGGGTCCGGAAATACCTTCTCCTGCAAACCGCAGATAAATGTGGTGGGTTTTACGGGCGTCTGGACATCATCCATGGCCGCGTCCGGTTGCCCTGGCCCACCGAAACCCCCTTCTACCGCATCCGCGCGCTTTTCCGGCCGACACCAGCTGCCCGCATTCATGACATTGTAGAGCGACCTTCCACATTGAAAACGGCTTAGGACGAACACAACCTCTCACTATCTCCGTCATTGAAGCGGCGCCCCGGTTGAGGGCACCGCCCGGCAGAACACGCCTCCTCGTCACATTCAAACGCCTCCATTAAACTGCGTGAAAGCCGAGAAACCTACTTCGTCACACATCTGTTTATGAGGGTTTCGGCATTAAACACAACGTCGGGCAAACTCTTCCCGATCGCCGGCTATTTAAAGGAGGCCACTACTAGTTGATGCATCACAACAACCAAATGATGCGGAGCGAGCTAGCTACCACGGCGCTGCTTGTCGTTCGCGTGCATGTGGCAGTGCAGTGTGTGGAGAGCGAGCGGGTGAGCTGATGACTGTGCATATATGGGGCTGCAGCCCGGCGGGCGTCGGCGGGTTTCGTCTCCATGCGCGCGCGCACACACGGGACACATATGTTGTGTGTCCGTCGTCGGGTCCATGCATGCCTGCACTAGCTAGCTGCGCCGTTGAATATCGGATCCAGTACATAACTTCCCTGCCTTGCAGCATAGCTGTCCTTCCTTCATGCTGCCGGTAGTGTAGAGCGCCCAAACGTGGGGCGTACATGCATCAAAGCTAGTTGCCGGAGGTCCGAAGCAGTGCACACGTAACTACCGGCCGGCCACCGTACGTGCGCGCGATACATGCATGATCGTACCTTCAATATGTCACCTAACCCACCACAAATCATCACGTGCATGCATAATAGCTGAGCGACGTGTGGAATGGCCATGACGACGTTGTGTCGCCCCTAGCTATAGCGATCTCAACTTGTCTCTTGGTGCTGGAGTCTGGAGAAACCAACAAACAATGGACACTCGCGGCAGACAGATCGATCCCCTTCGAGCCCGCGCGTGGTGTGGGGCCGTATGAGTGTACGGAGGGGCTGACAGCAATGGCTTCCTGTCGGACACAGCTTCGGTGCCTTAAAGGCACCTACCTTTGGGTCACTGACATGTGGGCCAGCCATCTGTTGAGCCCACATGTCATAGACACAAAGATAGGTGCCCTAAGGCACTGAAGCATCGTCCCTCCCTGTCTATGGACCCAACGCCGAGCCAACTGGACCAGCCTATGGTTGTCACGTCTCATGCACGTTCCTCTCTATATATATATATATATACAAAGAAACAACAAAATGAAAGACATCCGTACCTCACGTCCCTTTCCATCATGTCCTCTCTCGCTGCCCTATTAATTATCGTCACTGATAATAGGCCAGTATCATAGCACTAGTGGTCTCTAGTCTAGTCTCGTGCAGCATCCAACTCCTTGATTGCTAGTGCTAATCATGAACTTGTAGTGCGAAAAAAGCATCATGAACGTCCCTTGACTCATCGTTCAATAATTAATCGCGTGCAGGATACATGTAACTGTGTGTTGTTCGGAGAGTGAAATGCACTGTAGGTCCTTAAACTATTTCAGGGGTGTCACATAGGTCTTCGAACTATGAAAATCATCATTTAGGTCCTCGAAGTACAGTAAGCGTGTCATCCAGGTCCAAAATCTCACTAACCCCCTCTAAATGGCCAGCTGGCATGGTGAACAGTGCAAAAAATAAAAAAAATATGAACAAAAAATCTGAAAATCTTTGGCATCAAAGATAGCCATGGTGCGTGAATAGTAAAAATGTTCATTAATTCAAAAAAATGTTCGCGAATATGGGAAAAATATTCGCGACTTTCAAAAAGTTCATAAAGAATAAATTTGAAAATATGTTCGCGAACCACAAATATTGTTCGTGGGTATGGAAAAAAATGTTCGCGAACCACAAAAATTTGTGACTTTAAAAAATGTTAGTGAACTTTTTATTAAAGTCGCAAATATTTTTTCCAAATTCATCGTTCGCGAACATTTTATTAAAGTCACGAATATTTTTCCAAATTCATCGTTCGCGAACATTTTTTTAAAGTCATGAATTTTTTTCCAAATTCATCGTTCGCGAACTTTTTTTAAACTCACAAATATTTTTTTAAAGTCGTGAATATTTTTTCCAAATTCATCGTTCGCGAACTTTTTTTAAACTTGCGAATATTTTTTTAAAGTCGCGAATATTTTTCCAAATTCATCGTTCGCGAACATTTTATTAAAGTCACAAATATTTTTCCAAATTCATCGTTCGTGAACTTTTTTTGAACTAATGACCATTTTTACTGTTCACGTGCCGGGGTCTCTTCGATGACAGAGGATCTCAGTTTTTTTATATTTTTTAATATTTATTCTTTGTTGTGTACTGTTCATCACGCATAGGAATTCAGGACCGTTTGCCGCGCACTGTTACGGTTATTGTTTACATGCCAGGTGGCCAGTTAGAGCCTGTCAGGGAGATTTTGGACCTGAACGACACATTTACTGCACTTTGAGGACCTGGATGATGATTTTCATAGTTCAGGGACCTACGTTACATCCATGGAATAGTTCAAGGACCTACAGTGCACTTCACTCTTGTTCGGAAGACCATGCATGTCTAGTTCAACAAACAATTATTAGTTTTGCTAATCCATATCAACACGGTTATATAGTCACCATGCACATAATATGAAAAGCACCTTGCTCTCAGTTTACTTGTACTTATCCCACCGAACTACAGAATAGTGAGGAGATAATTTACGGTTATATTTACAACTAAAATATGTGACAGTCTTGAAATTGGTAAAGTTCAAAAGAGTTAACTCCCTTGTTACTCCCTCCGATCCATATTAATTTCGTTTGTTTTGTACAAAGTTGGTCCATATTAATTTCGTTTGTTTAGTATAAAGTTGGTATAACTTGTGCTAAACCAGTGACAATTAATGTACTCCCTCCATCTCATAATATAAGAGCATTCTTGACACTACACTAGTGTAAAAAATGCTCTTATATTATGGGACGAAGAGAGTAATAATCATCGGGGTGGATCCTTTCGATCTACACTTTCCTTCATCAGCGACTGTTACAGTTCTGAATCGATGGTTCTATGAAGTCTTAGCACGATAACTTCCCAACTATGTGCTACAATTAGGTTTACTTGGCCCCATTACGGAGAGGAGATGATGGCGGCACGCCTTCAGTTCGGTCCAGTGCTTGTAGTTGTTGCAAGGTGGTCCTCAGATCTGATGTAATCTTTTCTTTGTACTGCCTTCTTTTTAATAGTTTGGAGTACTATCTTGACACTTGAAGAATAGATTGGAAGTTTTTTTGGCAAAAAACTAAAAAACAATTTTTTTTGTGCAAAATTCTCTAATTCTTTTCTTCCCCGCGGAGGGGGCACGATGCATTAAAGCGCAGCAGGCCGTCACGTACAAAATGTTTTTGTAACGTTGCTTGGGCATAATCAATCATGCATGGGGTGCACGGGCATGGCATGTGCCTTGCCCTTACCAGCGCGCCATACTGCGTCCGCCGGGTCCATATATATCCCTGGGCCTGCACACATACGGTGCACCCTACCCGATATGATGCATGGCCTGGCATTCAGCTTCAGGAGGTGCACCCGCCGGCCTACCCGATATGCTGCTTGCCAGGGCGGGGGCGAGCATAGCAGCACGCTACGTCAACGGACGAACGGCTACGGACAGAGACTACGGACTGATATGCCACACTGCCGTGAAAATGAAATGCTTGTTTTTCGGAGAACTTTTCACGCTAGCCAACTGTTGACGGACTTGAAGCACCCGCACCCCGCTGGCGAGAGGACCCGCACCACCCGCCATCAACGAGGAATGGATCTGGCCGAAGCAGAACCGATATCGTTAAAACCGATACAACCCAACGCATATGACATGGGCATCACCGCCCATTCTTGCCAGCAACTTGGAACTTGAAGCTGCAAAGAAGAAAGACATTTGTTGATGAGTCGCAAGCGTTATCGTTATCACCAATTGCTTCGAATGGGTGACTCCGACTTCACCATAGAGCTCTATCATCAAACCAACCCGCAAACAGCCGCCGAAGCCATGAAGGCACATGCCAACAGACGGCCACACGCGAAAGCAAGCTATAGTTCTGACTTTGATGACGAGTATCGGAAGGGAAATATGCACGACTTGCGCCGACCGTGCCCTCCGCAAACAATCACCAACTGCCTGTCATCGTCACCACCTAGACTCGCTCCACCGCGCTCTGACTTCAAAGGAGCCAAGCAACCAACGAAAGGGCACGTCAGGCACGCTGGGAAGAACCGACTACCGAAGTCCATGCCACGACCCGAGCTCCTCTCGACCCCATCATCGTTGCCAAAACAGAAACCAGCATCCTGCCTTAGCAAAGCACATGACGAAGATGCCGCCATACATCGGTCTCCCAGGTGTAGCCGGCTCCGAGACGATGCCCCCAAGGAGGAGAAAGACGTGAAAACGCCTCCATCGCCCGATCCAACTGATCTGAGTTTTCCCTCCGGAGCGAATGCCCCGGAGAGAAGGAGCACACCTTCAAGACGCCACTTCCAAGAAATGTCACGACACCTACAGGCACCGCTGTCGCTGGCTTCGATGAAGATCAGAACAAGGATTTCTCCCAGAGTTGCATCGACCATCTGCCGGCCACGAGCCACCATCCAGCCGAGGCCGACCTTACTCTGGTCACAGGATCCCACGATCCACCGTGCCCAGACACGCACCACCCCTCGCTGTTGATTGATAACACTGGTACTAGTAGTCTCTAGTCTCGTACGGCATCTAGCACCTACTTCCTCCGTTCCTACATATTTGTCTTTTTAGAGATTTCAAATGGACTATCACACGCGGATGTATATAGAAATATTTTAGAGTGTAGATTTACTCATTATGCCTCGTATGTAGTCACTTGTTGAAATATCTAGAAAGACAAATATTTATGAATGGAGGGAGTAGATTGGTAGTGCTAATCATGCACTTTGTTTGGGGCGATCAACCGACAGTGACAACCATGCATTGAGATGATGATTTATTCTTTTCTGTTCAAAGGAAAAGACTCCTCGGGTGTCATGCATGCTTGGTCCATGCAATTCACATGCATGTACGTTCGTGTGTGTTGTTCGAAGGTATGCAGGCATTTATGTCTAATTAGTACTCCATCCGTAGCAAGATATAAGACTTTTTTGACATTGTTAGTACTTCAGTTAATAAAAAAATGTACTAGTTATGAAAATTTAAACCAGATGGAGTGCTTGCATTCGTATATATAATCTTCTTCATCCGGTAACTTGTCCTCACTGACTGGACTATTTTGTGTACGTGCAGTACTACATCTGTATAAACTTTTCTTCTTGTTGTTCTTGTGGCGTCTGGACCCATTGTACTCTTGCATGCGGCGTCTTATACTTCCGTGTCATGTACTGTTGGCCTGAATACTGGATGCCATTGACTCATTGCCACTTTTACAGACGTAGCATAGCAGGCACTAGCTCCTGCAGCTAGCTAGTCCTCGATGACAACGATTAGTAGCATAGAATAACCTTTATGTAGCACTGGTGGAAAAAGGGCCTTTGGTCGCGGTTCGCAACTGCCATTAGTCGCGGTTGCGCAACCGCGACCAAATAGGCACGACTAAAGGCCTCCACCTTTAGTCGCGGTTGCTTAAAAACCGCGACTAAAGGCCCGTCCACGTGGGCGCCAGGCGGCCGTCGGGGCGGAGGACCTTTAGTCGCGGTTCTTCTGGCCAACCGCGACTAAAGGCCGCCGCAGGTTTAGGGTTTTAGCCCCCCCCCCTAAACCTGTTTTCTGTTTAATTTGTATTGTTTTATTTCTTTTGTACTTTATTTTAATTTTGAAGGAGTTTCACATATTCTACGGTACTACATACATGGATGTACAATTTCAAACAAATTTGAAATTAGAACCAAAAAGAATTCAAGAGGAATATACAATATATATTCAATATCATCGGATGACCATATACAATTTTGAACAAGTTTCCATACATAATTTAATGCATATAAAGTTCTACGTCCTCGTAATGGTGTTCTCCTTTAGGATGGAGGACTTCCCTCCTGAACCATCCAGCTAGTTCCTCTTGAAGTGGTCGGAAGCGAGCTTCTGGACTAAGCATCATCCGGAGGTTATTCCTCTGAGCATTGGTATCACTCGGAACCCGCTCAGAGGTGTATCTCCGGATCATCTCACAGACATAGTATGCACATAGATTGGTCCCCGCTGGCTGAATATCCTCACCATTCTTAGCCTTTAACCTTTTGAATTCTAGCTCTTTTTTGAATTCACCGACCTTTGTATCTACGAACCGTCTCCAAACCCTACGAGGCAAAGAAAATTAAATGAACAAGAGAGTTATTACTTACTTGATATTAGGAAATGAACGAAATAGGCCGATCAATATAGAGCGCAAATGAATGAAAATAATTACTTCTGCAGCATTCTTCTCATGTCGCCCCAAAGCTTTGGATCCTTATTCAGAGAGTCGTGGACGAGACATTCTGAGGTGTCAACTTTAATTACTAGCAGAATCCAGTGGAACCTGCGGACACGATACATGCACAGTACGTCATGCATAACTCATCGATTAGCCGGCCACATACCATGCATGGAGTAAACAAAAGAGAATGTGCTCAAGACAGAAACACTCACCCAAAATGGTAAGGAAATAGAATATCACTTTTGAGTTCCTGCTTTGTAAGAAACTGCCACAGGTCTGCCTCCATGTCGGCGGGGTGATGCTCCAACACATATCCATTAACGATGTGTGGGTCAATGAACCCAACATCATGGATGTTCCTTAATCTGCATTCCTTAATATTCATTCTGCATGTATAATAGTGGACACAACAATATAGTTAGGACATATATATAGTGCAGGCAATATGAACGAGATGGGGTAGAAATAAATCACTTACAGAACGTAGCAACTGATGATAGATTTTTCGAGCTCGCGCAGATTGAAAAGCTGGAACAATTCACTCAGATGAATTCGTACATAGTAATGTTTGAAGTGATGCTCATATCTAACTTCCGCATAAATATATTCTTTGGCATTTTTATTTTTTATGTAACCCTTGTACCATTTCAGCAGACCTTTCATTTGTGGAGGTAGATCCTCTTCCTGCGCAGGCTCGACGAGAGGCCCATTCTTCACATATGTAATTACTACCTCCTTCACTGGCGCCTCATCAAGGCCTAACAGTTCACGAAGAGTAATACCTAAGTTGGCCGCTTGTTCTCTGGCACTCGTTACAGTCAATCCATGTGCTGCCGCAGCTGCTATGATATCGGGGTCATCCGGACCGGCGGCTTTCACTATAAGCGGGGCAATTGATTGTTTACTTTGTTCCCCGAGCTGGGCAACTCGTTTCCCGCTTTTTTTACTTTCTAATTCCGTTTTCTCGGCCTCCTCCAAGGCTTTGTTCTCCTGGTTCTCCGCCCGCTCTTTCTTCTCCTTCAACATGAGTGCCTGCCTATGAAGTTCACGTGCATAGTCGTCAGGCAGATTCTTCGCGGCTTGGGACGGTGTGCTCAAAAATGACTTAGCCCACTTCTTTTGCTCATCAGAAAATACTGGCTTGGGCTCGGGCTCTCTTTTCTTCTTGCAGTCCGCCTTCCATTTCTCATGATCAGCAGCCGCGGCCGCGGCAGTTTCCTCGGCACTACGTTCCCAAGGCCTTGTGGGGAGAGGCTTCAGTGATGGCTCCGGTACCTTTGTGGTCTTAGGTACATAAGGGCCCGGGTTAATAATCCAGGACTGCTTCTGCTTCTTTGCCGGGGTGGATTGGGGGGCGGCGTCTGATCACCCGCCGGACGAGGACTGGGGGGCGGCGTCTGATCACCCTCCGGACGTTGTGGACTGGGGGGCATCGGCTGACGTGACGGAGGTGTAGGTGAACCGCCACCACCGTAGGAGGGTGGACTTGTTGTCCTTGGCGCCTCGCCTGGAAACTTGATAAACTTCTTTTGCCATAGAATGAAATGGCGCTTGACATCTCCAAGTCTTTTCTCCCCTTCAGGTGTAGCAATGTCAATCTCCAGGTCCTCAAACCCTTGGACTATGTCCTCCACCGTGACACGAGCATAGCCATCTTGAATGGGGTTGTTGTGGTGGAGTGCTCCAGGTAAACATGGTAAAGCACTGCCGATGGCTACCTTCAGGGACATGTTCCCGATAGGATAATACAGATGACATTCTTTCATCTCCTTTATATCGTCCACGGGGTAGCGAGGAGGCTCCGGTGCAGTAATTTCGACCACCAGAGGCTCCGGTGCAGTAATTTCGACCACCAGAGGCTCCGGTGCAGTAATTTCGATCGTCGGTGCATCTGCACCAGCCGGTGGGGCCTCCGTGGAAGCCACACTGCTTCTCCGCTGCTGGCTTCTGAGATCCGCTGGATGATCTTCATGCTGCGCCCGAGCTGCATCTCTTTCGGCTACTAGTACACTCACGGTTTTCTTCATCACATCCATTTCCGATGCCAACCGCACCACAACATCTGCTTCCCGATCCATCTTTCTCTTCCGGCTTCTGTAACCGTACGGGTCATCGTTCTGGGGGAACCCTATTTTCCACGGAATGTGCCCCATGCCTCGTACACGTCCTCCGTGTTCAGGATTCCCGAGGGCTTTTGTCAGCGCGTCGTTCTCTTTGTTGAACTTGATCTTCCCCTCTTGAGCATCCCTCATTGCGTCAATAAGGGCTTGGGTGGGTTTAATTATTTTGCCCCGGTAAACACACTCCCCTGTCTCCGGGTTCAGCGTTCCCCCATGCCCGTACCACCAGCTTTTGGCCCTTGGGTCCCATCCCTCCGTACCTGGACGGATTCCTCGCGCCCTCAGCTCGTTCTCCATCTTCTCCCACCTAGGCTCCCAAAGGCGATACCCTCCTGGCCCCATAATATGATTGTATTCCTTCTTAGCCGCATTTTCCTTATTTTTTCGATATTTGAATGAACTTCTCCGATTTCTTTTGCTTCACAAATTCTGGCCAATCATGTTTCAGTTTCTCATATTGTCCTTTGAAATCCGGAGTCTTGTTCTGCTTGACAAAGTCATGGGCTAGATTTTGCTTGAATTTCCGGAATGCGTCGGCCATCTTATGAAGAGCGAACTGTTTGACTAGCCTCCTCCTCTCCTTGTTTTCCTCAATCTTGTTACCCTCCTCATCGAATTTGTTGTATTCCGGAGGTAGAACGAAATGTTCCATAAGCTTCTTGAAGCAATCTTTTTTTGTTCTCTTATCGACAAAAGTGAAACCAGCAATTCGTGCCTTCTTTGGCTTATTCCACTCCTGGACGGTGATCGAGACGTTGTCTCTAACAATGGCTCCGCATTGGTTGACAAACTTGGTGGCGTTCTTGCGGGGCTCCAGCGGCCTGCCGGTTGCACTGTCGACAACCTCGATGGTGCATGTTTCTCCTTGTTTCATCGTCTTGGTTGCGCCACGCTTTGACGACGTACTCGATTGTTTCGACGATCCGGCCGAGGGCTAAAATAAGAAAGAGAGTCGCGCGCATTAATACACACATATTTATTCAAATCGGTTAGTTTGTATCACCAGAGGCTCAATGTATATATATACCTCGGCGCCGGAGGTGGTTGCTACTTCCATTTGAAGATCGTCGTTTATCGACGTTTGTTCGGCATCATCTTGCTGACGGCGCCCTTCATCTTCACCGTCAAGGTTCAGATAAGAAGAGATATCATCTTCTTCTTGTTCGGTCGGCACATATAGAATATCGCCGTTTATGATGCCGAACATATGTGCTTCAGCGTCCGGATCATAGTTGTCCATAATCGGGTCAGCTCTATCGTCCGCCATTATGTCAGTCCTGAAAACATGTAGTAAAAACAAATTAATTAAGTGAAGAAGGGGGGCGGTGGCAGTGGCGGTGGCGAAAGGGCGGTGGCAAAAGGAGGGAGCGAGGAAGGGGTGGCAGAGGGTGTCGCGGTAGAGCGCGAGACGGGGCGGCAGACGACGGCGTCACGGAGAGGGAGGCGAGGACAACACACATGTATAACCCTCGCCGCCCCCTCTCGATCCCTAAAAAAACACCGCGCGCATCGCCGCCCCCCTCGCCGCCCCCTCTCCGTATATACGTTTTTTTTGTTAATTATCAAATTTTACGGTTATTTGTTAAGTTATACGTTTTTTGTTAATTTATTTTACGGTTATACGTTTTTTGTTAAGTTATTTTACCGTTTTTGTTAAGTTATTTTACGGTTATACTGTTATCAAATTTTACGGTTATACGTTTTTTGTTAAGTTATTTTACCGTTTTTGTTAAACTAATTAACTAGTTAAAATTAAAAAGAACAAAAAAAATTCTCTCTCTCTCTCCACGATCTCGCTCTCTGTAGAGAGGCGCGCGCGTGCGCGCGCGGCAGCGAGGCCGGCCGGCAGCGTTGAGGGCGGGCGAGAGGCGGCGCGGTGGGCGAGGGAGGCCGGCGGGCGGCGTACGAGGGCGAGAGGGGGCGGCGGGCGCCGTACGTGGGCGAGAGGGGGCGGCGGGCGGCGTACGAGGGCGAGAGGGGGCGGCGGGCGCCGTACGTGGGCGAGAGGGGGCGGCGGGCGACGGCGGGCGGCGTCGAGGGCGAGGGCGACGACGGGCGGCGTCGAGGGCGAGGGCGACGGCGGCAGAGAAGACGAGAAATGGAGGCGACGGGTCGGGCCCTTGTATTTATAGCCCCCCCCTTTAGTCGCGGTTGGGGAGGCGACCCGCGACTAAAGGGTAACCTTTAGTCGCGGTTGGGGAGGCGACCCGCGACTAAAGGGTAACCTTTAGTCGCGGTTGGGGAGGCGACCCGCGACTAAAGGGGTTTTGGCGGGTTTTTGCGTTCCCGCGCGCAACGACCTTTAGTCGCGGTTGGGCAGGCCAACCGCGACTAAAGGTATTTTCCAAATACTTTTTCTTTTTCAAAATCTTAAAAATACAAATAATATATCAAAAAATTAAGAAAAATAAAACTAATCCAATTCAATATGTTAAAAATACAAATAATATATCAAAAAATTCAGAAAAATAGAACTAATTCAATTCAATATGTGAAAAATACAAATAATATATCAAAAAATTAAGAAAAATAAAACTAATTCAATTCAAAATGTTAAAAATACAAATAATATATCAAAAAATTCAGAAAAATAGAACTAATTCAATTCAAAATCTTAAAAATACAAATAATATATCAAAAAATTAAGAAAAATAAAACTAATTCAATTCAATATGTTAAAAATACAAATAATATATCAAAAAATTCAGAAAAATAGAACTAATTCAATTCAAAATCTTAAAAATACAAATAATATATCAAAAAATTAAGAAAAATAAAACTAATTCAATTCAATATGTTAAAAATACAAATAATATATCAAAAAATTCAGAAAAATAGAACTAATTCAATTCAATATGTTAAAAATACAAATAATATATCA
Source organism: Triticum aestivum (assembly GCF_018294505.1). Taxonomy (NCBI): domain Eukaryota; kingdom Viridiplantae; phylum Streptophyta; class Magnoliopsida; order Poales; family Poaceae; genus Triticum; species Triticum aestivum. The sequence goes on from NC_057810.1 coordinate 14,455,126, forward strand.
AAAAATTAAGAAAAATAAAACTAATTCAATTCAAAATGTTAAAAATACAAATAATATATCAAAAAATTCAGAAAAATAGAACTAATTCAATTCAAAATCTTAAAAATACAAATAATATATCAAAAAATTAAGAAAAATAAAACCAATTCAATTCAATATGTTAAAAATACAAATAATATATCAAAAAATTCAAAAAATTAGAACTAATTCAACTCAAAATCTTAAAAATACAAATAATATTTCAAAAAATTAAGAAAAATAAAACTAATTCAATTCAATATGTTAAAAATACAAATAATATATCAAAAAATTCAGAAAAATAGAACTAATTCAATTCAATATGTTAAAAATACAAATAATATATCAAAAAATTAAGAAAAATAAAACTAATTCAATTCAAAATGTTAAAAATACAAATAATATATCAAAAAATTCAGAAAAATAAAACTAATTCAATTCAAAATAATATAATTCACATGATCCATTCAACAAAGTTTGGTACAATAAATTATTACACATCATTTCTTCCCTTGTGTCCCTGCTTGCTTACGATTGTGCCGTATCCATGGAGCATCCTCATCATTTAACTTAATGCTTGGGTCGGTGTTCACTTTGAAGGGCGGAATTTCAGCAAACATATTATAATCTTCTGACATGTCTGTCTTGTCCTCCACTCCCACGATGTTTCTTTTCCCTGAAAGAACAATGTGGCGCTTTGGATCATCGCATGATGTACTGATCGTTTTCTTACCTTTTCGTTTCCTCGGTTTGCTACTCATGTCCTTCACATAGAAAACCTGAGCGACATCTTTCGCTAGGACGAATGGTTCGTCAAGGTAACCAAGATTGTTGAAATCCACCATTGTCATTCCGTATTGCTGGTCCACCTTTACCCCACCTCCTGTTAGCTTGAACCATTTGCACCGGAACAAAGGGACCTTAAAGGAGGGTCCATAGTCAAGTTCCCATATCTCCTCTATGTAACCATAATATGTGACCTTTTGCCCATTCTCGGTTGCTGCATCAAAGCGGACACCACTGTTTTGGTTGGTGCTCTTTTTATCTTGGGCGATCGTGTAAAATGTATTCCCATTTATCTCGTACCCTTGGAAAGTCGTTATAGTCGAAGATGGTGTCTTGGCCAACATGTACAGCTGATCTACAACATCATTGTCATTCATTAAATGTTTTCTCAACCAACTGCCGAAAGTCTCCATGTGGGCCTTCCTAATCCAGGATTCAGGCTTCCCCGGGTTGTCCGAGCGTAAAATATTCTTGTGTTTCTCAAAGTACGGAGCCACCAAGCTGGAATTGGTCAGTATAGTGTGGTGTGCTTCAGTCAGAGAATGGCCGTCCATACATATCGTTGATTTCCTTCCGATCGTGCCTTTTCCACTTAGTCTCCCCTCGTGCCGCGATCGAGGAAGACCAATCGGCTTAAGGTCAGGAACAAAGTCAACACAAAACTCAATTACCTCCTCATTTCCATAGCCCTTGGCGATGCTTCCTTCTGGCCTAGCACGGTTACGAACATATTTCTTTAATACTCCCATGAACCTCTCGAAGGGGAACATATTGTGTAGAAATACAGGACCGAGAATGAAAATCTCTTCGACTAGGTGAACCAAGAGGTGCGTCATAATATTGAAGAAGGATGGCGGGAACACCAACTCGAAACTGACAAGACATTGGATCACATCGTTCTGTAACCGTGGTAGATCTTCTGGATTGATTACCTTCTGAGAGATTACATTGAGGAATGCACATAGCTTCACAATGGCTACTCGAACATTTTCCGGCAGGAGCCCCCTCAAAGCAATCGGAAGCAATTGCGTCATAATCACGTGGCAGTCGTGAGACTTCAGGTTTTGGAACTTTTTCTCCGCCATGTTTATTATTCCCTTTATATTGGACGAGAATCCAGACGGGACCTTCATACTGCTCAGGCATTCAAAAAAGATGACCTTCTCTTCTTTGGTCAGAGCGTAGCTGGCACGACCTTGAAACCATTCCGGATGCCGGTCATCAGGGTCTTTCAAACGTTGCTGGTCCTGCCGTGCTTCCTTTGTATCATTTGTCTTCCCATACACGCCCAAGAAGCTTAGGAGGTTCACGCAAATATTCTTCGTAACGTGCATCACGTCGATTGCAGAGCGGACTTCTAGGACTTTCCAATATTCTAGCTCCCAGAATATAGATTTCTTCTTCCACATGGCTGCGTGCCCGTCAGCTCCCTTTGGAACTGATTGTCCGCCAGGACCCTTTCCAAAGATGACTTTCAAATCCTTGACCATATCAAATACCTCAGCACTAGTGCGTTCCGCAGGCTTCGGCCGGTGATCTGCCTTGCCGTTGTAATGCTTGCCTTTCTTTCTTACTGGATGAATTTTCGGAAGAAATCGACGATGCCCAAGGTACACGTTCTTCTTACAATTTGGCAAATGTACACTTTCAGTCTCATGTAAGCAGTGCGTGCATGCATTGTATCCCTTATTTGACAGTCCCGAAAGGTTACTAAGAGCAGGCCAATCGTTGATGGTTACGAAAAGCAACGCTCGTAGGTTAAATTCCTCTTTTTTGTGCTCATCCCACACACGGACACCAGGTCTGCCCCACAGCTGTAAAAGTTCATCAACTAATGGCCTTAGGTACACATCGATGTCGTTGCCGGGTTGCTTCGGACCTTGGATGAGCACTGGCATCATAATGAACTTCCGCTTCATGCACAACCAAGGAGGAAGGTTGTAGATGCATAGAGTCACGGGCCAGGTGCTATGGCTGGAGCTCTGCTCGCCAAAAGGATTCATGCCATCTGTACTTAGACCAAATCTTATGTTCCTTGCGTCAGCTGCAAAATCTTTGAACTCTCTGTCGATCTTTCTCCATTGCGTTCCATCTGCGGTGTGTCTCAACTCCCCGTCCGACTTACGGTCCTCTTTGTGCCATCGCAACAACTTGGCATGCTCTTTGTTCCTGAACAGACGTTTCAACCGTGGTATTATAGGAGCATACCACATCACCTTGGCGAGAACCCTCTTCCTGGGTTTCTCGCCCTCAACATCGTCACCAGGGTCATCGCCTCTGATCTTATAACACAATGCAGTGCATACCGGGCATTCATTCAAATTCTCGTATTCACCGCGGTAGAGGATGCAGTCGTTGATGCATGCATGTATCTTCAGAACCTCTAAACCTAGAGGGCAGACAACCTTCTTTGCTTCATACGTACTGGCGGGCAACTCGTTATTCTTTGGAAACATATTCTTCAACATTTTCAGCAAGTTTTCAAATGCCGAGTCAGCTACACCTGCCTGTGCCTTCCATTTCAGCAAATCCAGTGTGCAGCCCAGCTTTTTCAGACCATCATCGCATCCGGGGTACAACGACTTTCTGTGATCCTCTAACATGCGATCCAAATTCTCCCTCTCCTTTTCAGTTTCGCAGCGTCTCCGTGCATCAGCAATGGTCCGACCAAGATCATCAACGGTCTCATCACGTGCCTCTTCTTCACCTTCACCTTCACCTTCCCCTTCACCTTCCCCTTCACCTTCAGCATCCTCCATGAAAGTATCACCGAAGTGAGCAAGATAGCTTTCATCGATGAAATCATCCCCTTCTTCATCTTCTTCCATTATAACCCCTCTTTCTCCATGCTTGGTCCAACAATTATAGCTTGGCATGAAACCGTGCCGAAGCAGGTGCAGGTGAACTTCTCTTGAGGAAGAGTAACCCTTCTGATTCTTACAGTCAACACATGGACAGATAACAAAACCCTTCTGCTTGTTCGCATTAGCCACTACGAGGAAATCTTTCAAACCCGTAGTGAACTCGCGGGAGAGTCGGTTACCGTACATCCATTGCCGATTCATCTGCATTATTATAATATAAAATATATAATTAACCATCATGCATTTGTTAAACTAACTAGCTATAAACAATAGAAATTAAACAATGAACAACACACATGCATATTTTATCAATGACACACATGCATGAAAGGTTCAAGTTGCTAACCGCGATCGAGGAGGAACCTCAAGTGTGGCTCCAACACTTCATATCATGTTTGTTTCACGATGTTGGGGCATTTCATCAAACACCTTGTGTGCATAAGAGGAACCAAAAGCAAACATACACCCCCTTGTGAAGAGAAGTGGCACCAAATGGCTAAGTGAGTGCGCTGAACTGGTATATATAAGGGAGGAGTTTTAGTCGCGGTTGGCCTGACCAACCGCGACTAAAGGCCTTTGGGCACCTTTAGTCGCGGTTGGCCTGGCCAACCGCGACTAAAGCCCCTCACGTGCACCAGCTGGCCACCGAGCGCCCTGGGCCCAGGCCTTTGGTCGCGGTTCGTCTGCCGAACCGCGACTAAAGACTTCATTAGTCGCGGTTCCTATAGTTTCGCGACTAATGGGGCTGGACGGAAGTCTCTTTTTCTACCAGTGTAGTTACCATTCCATCCGATTTACTGATTGATCTTGCATGACTCACGTCAGAAAAAAAGGAGTGAACCCTACACGTTGGTAACGCTGACTAAAGAGCTCTCTAATTTAAGAAAAAGAAGTAGAGTAACAAAAGGGGTACTCAGCTAGACAAACCCGTGGAGGGGTGCAGCAGTGTGCATTAAATCGCGGCAGGCGGTCACGTATCAAATGTTTTCGTAACGTTGCTTCTTGCTTGGACGTAATCAATCAATGTAGGGTGCACGGGCATGTCATGTCATGTGCCTTGCCCCTACCATGTCGCCGCCATGGCGTGCATTGCCTGGACCAGCTGATTAATCGGTTGAACGGTGCATAGTAACAATAATGCATATCACTGTGCATATATATGCATGTGTATGTCCGGATGTGTATAGGGCTGTTTGGTTCTAGCCCTAGCATTGCCACAATTTGCCACACATTTTTGCCAAGCTTGCCTAAGGTTAGTTCATCAAAATGAAAGCCACAAGTTGACAAGCCTAAGGAAATCTTGCCACACTTTTTGTGTGTATGCCATGTGGGACCCAAGTATGGCTTGCCAAAGATGTGGCTAGAACCAAACACTTGCCTAAGTTAGTCAAACTTGCCTAACCTTAGGTGTGGCAATCTTTGGCAAAGTTAGTCACAAACCAACGGGGCTGTTTGGTTCTAGACCTAACCATGCCACACTTTGCCATACAATTTTGCCACACTTGCCTAAGGTTAGTTCTTCAAAATGAGAGTCACAAGTTGGCAAGTCTAAGGGAATCTTGCCACACTTTTTGAGTGTATGAGATGTGGGACCCTAGTATGGTTTGCCTAAGGTGTGGCTTGAACCAAACACCCACCTAAGTTGGTCAAACTTGCCTAACCTTAGATGTGGCAACCTTAGGCAAACTTAGTCTTAAACCAAACAGCTAGTGTTGCATGAGTGGGAGCCTACGCGCGGCGCTGGGATTTGTTTGTGCCGTCGTCGGCGTCCTGAACTACTCTGCTGCACACGACATCGTCCCTGGTCCTACACCTGCATACGGTCCACCCGGGTCCCTGAATTATCGGATCCTATGGCATGACATTCAGGTTCTGCAAATGCAACCATGCCTAGCTGTCGTTCACACTGTCGTCCTCTGCCCGGCACGTTTAATTCGTCACCCAACCCCGCCACCTTCCGAAAACCATCATGCAGGCAGGCATGTCCATGCTTGGTCTCCGTTGGCAACCAGCGGACGAACAGAGGGATCAGCATGGCCGAGAGCGGCCACTGCATCAATTTCACCAGAATCAAGTTTTCGACTGAGAAAATATGTACAACTGATTTGCTCCGCGGCTGTTGCGTCGTTGTTTCCCATGTTCCAGCTTAGCCCACCCGTCACCGTCAACCGCCCACCGCTGTTGTCTCCGCCAGAGGCAGCGCCAAGTCAGCCCCCCACTGGCACATTCAGATGAGGTCTTTCTCTAGTGCCATCGATCGGGTGCTCGTTGTGCGCCGGTCGATCACGCCTTGCCCGTTCGCAGGAAAAGAATATCCCTTCCTCTCTCCCCCTTTCCCTCTCCTCCCCGCATGCGCTGCTTCCGTCGCCGCTCTCTCTAGGCGACGTTCTTCGCCTTACAGTTCATCCCCACGGAGGATATCGAGGCAACATCCGTGCCAGCCGTGGGGGACGGGATACCCGACGACGTCATGTAGGGCGACGGGCGGGGTCGGCGCCGCGGATGGGAGAGCAAGGTTCAAGGATGGCGACGTCTCGAACGCGGGAAATGAAGGACGAAGACGGGAGGGTGGTGGATTTGATGAACACGGGAGGGTCGCGATTTGGTGATCGGGCACTCAGAAAATAGCTACGTGACCCCTGTCACTAGACATCTGAGAACACAAGAATGACACTCAGTACGCCTTACTATCTGACTCGGAAAGGAGACTGGTGTGTGGACGCTACAGAAACTTTTAGTTATATAATCCATGCATACTGTCAGGGTTGGTGAACCATGAACCCTGTGTACAGTAGGTTCATTAGCCGGTACAAAACTACAGGTCATATATCTATTGCTTGTGTGATTGCAGCTGCATTATTTGTAGGCCAGCCACCTTTTTCAAGTGAAGCCAAATGGTGTGGCAACGATCATCGACCGCTATCACTGTACGTGTTCACAATTCATTAGTAGTACATGCAGTGGCAGAAGTTAAGCAGGACGATGTGAGCAGCATCGTGCATTTGTTGTCCTCGAAAAAAGAGCGACGAGTCCGTAATGAGAGGTCGGTAAGCACATAGGTGGCTTGCATAAAAAGAAGAAGAAAAGAACCGAGGTGACTGAAATTAGTCACATCACATGTGCTCTAGCAATTTCCTTCTTGGTCAATTCTTAATTGATAGTTAACCCAACTGGTTGCATGGCTATTGCTGCATCGCTCCGTGCAATAGCTGACTAAACTTGTGACGATGCCTTTTTTTTGTCAGAATCAAGAGTTTAAGTAGCCGGAATACATTCGTTCATCACACAAGCCATGAGGAAGGTTAGAACATATTTTATCCAGAGACAGCACACAGCACACGAGCGCACACACACTCTTCTGTCACTGCAGCGGGCCGCAAGAAGGACATGCAGGAGCAGGCCCATGCATGTCGGGTGGCATGCATATCTACTGAACCAACCATGCCTTTGGATTCAATTCAATTCAGATCAAACCCCAGTGAAATACACTTGCATTGCCAATTACTCCATCCGTTTCAAAATAGATGACTCAATTTTGCACTAACTTTAGTACAAGGTTATTACAAAATTGGGTCATCTATTTTGAAACGGAGGGAGTAGTTTGCAATCGGTACATCATTTTTAAGCCTCCTATCCTATCCTAGATACTCATGGTGAGTCCTGTTACTCCATCATTTTCTTTGATGCAATAAACATATATATGATCTGTCCATCCTCCATCATTTCTGTTTACAGTGGTGAGGAGACAAATGAATTTGCAGGGTGGGCCTGAGAGATATGTCACTTGTCAGCTGGATGTAGTAGCAGGATTTCAATGCCCTCCTCCTCGTGTGCCATTGCCATTTGCCAAGTTGCTTCCTCTCTCAGGGACCAACGGCATTTTTTTGAGGCCAACAGGGACCAACGACAAGTCATGATACCGGTAGCTCATTAATATTTCGGCAATTTGTGCGTGACCATCTTGGCCCAGTCCTCCCATGCATGTGTGCAGATATGCAATCTCTCTCCAGTTGCTCATTGTGGCAATCTAGCAAGCAAGAGGGAAAGCTTTACACGAGCAAAAATGTCAGAGCCCACGATCAACACATCAGTTCATCATGTTGCATATTTTTGAGATCGAAGTTTGTAAACCAGGACCGGCTGTGAGAAGGGTGGTTCTGCAAGCACCGGTGAACGCAACCAGACGGTTTTCCCCAACCCCGAGTTGCTAAAATTCGCGATGACGGAGCGGTCGCAAGAGAAAGCTCCGAGGTCTCTTCAGCGGCCATCTGCAAGGACCCACAAGGGAATTATGTTGGGTCTTCAGCCCTGAAACTTCCTGGTGTTATTGGTCCGGCTGTACTTGAAACCATTGCATGCCCTGAATCTTGCTTTGGCGTTAGCTGTCGATCTCAATATCCCCAAGTTAGTAGTTGCTTCTGACTTCAAAGAACTCGTGGATGAAGTTAAATGTGGAACATGAGGTGTGCATGTGAATATAGTCAACGAGATCAAGTCCATGGAGTCATGGTTAGGATCCTGCTCTTTCACCTTCGATTTCGATAGGTAGTAGGAACTCAAATATCGAGGCATGTAGCCAAGCAAAATTCGCTCTAGGTCTTCCGGGGAACCGATCGGTTCTCCAAAAGATAGGGGGGCGAGTTTTTGCCCAAAAGAAAAAAATGCCCATATCGGCCTCTCTTTTTTTTTTTGTGAGGAGCCCATTGTGGCCTTGTGTAAATTTGGGCCTAAACCTACAGTAGCAACAACCGTTGTGCGTCAATTTGTTCAAATTCTTATTCCTCAGCAAGAGAAATCGTTCAGACTCTCCGTAGTCCATATGGATTTGGTGTTTTAATGATTATCAAAAATACCCGAGTAGTTGTTAGCATGCATACAAAACTATCTTCAATTTTACTTTTACATTTTCTGCTTCCTCTTAATTTGGTCTTTCTTTCCACGACTATTTGTTATTTACCTTTAAATAATTCATTTTAATTTTAATTTTATTTATTCTCGTTTTCAGGTGTTCTTTGTTTTTTCATCTTTTTTCTTCTTTTTTCATGTTTATTTTTTTGTTTCATTTTAAACTTTTATCTCCTATTTTTATCTTTCTTTCAAAAGAATTTTTTATGTTGTTTTAATATTTTACTCTTCTTGCAAATAGATAAATATTATTTGGAACACATAAATTGAGTTTTGATTTACGCAAATGTTTCGTCGAAGACACATGAGCATTACTTCTATGATGAATAATTTGTTTCATTATTGTTTCATATTGTTGATTTATTTAATAGTTCATTTTATTTTGAAAGGGTTTCTCTTTTTTTGTTAAATACATGATTTTTTTTCTCGACAATTTTTAAACCATAAATTTTAAAAATATATGGACTATTTTAGTATCATAAACAATCATTGTAGGCTAGCTAGAGGTGACATGTTCAACAGTTAGGTGTGCCAAAGATGTGCATGTTGAGGTGGATGTGTGGTCACACAAGGAAGGACCTAGTCTGAAATGATGATATACGAGATAGAGTTGGGGTAGCACTGATTGAAGAGAAGCTTATCCAAGATCGTCTGAGATGATTTGGACATTCAGCGCATGCCTCTAGAAGCGCCAGTGCATACTGCATAGGGGATGGTTAAAGTGTGCTGATAATGTCAAGAGAGGTCGGGGTTGATTGAACTTGACATGGGAGGAGTTCGTAAAGAGATAGCTGAAAGACTGCGGTATCATCAGAGAACTAGCTATGGACAAGGGTGTGTGGAAGCCTTCTAACCAGGTGCTAGAACCGTGAGTTGGTTGCTAGTTCTTATGGGTTTCACCTCTAGTCTATCCCAACTTGTATGGGACTAAACGCTTTGTTTTTGTTGTTGTAGACAATCATCGTATTTCTTTCTTTTCTTGTAATTTTCTCCTCTTTTATTTCTTTTTTGCTATGTTTATTTTCCCTTTTTGGAGCAAATGTATGATTTTTCTTTAAAATTTTATAAGCATACCTTTATGACAGACATGATTATTTTTGAGGTAAATGGACATTTTTTGTGCGAAAAGCTGCTGATCTATTCATCTTCTTTCAAGGCAGTAGAAAGAACACTAAAAGTAAAAGTTACATCTAGGTCCATGGATGACATAGGGACGACTACAAACACTGGAGCGAGCCGAAGGCATGCCACCGTCATCGCACCTCCCTCACCGGAAACGGGCAAACCATGTTATAATAGACAGTCGGGAAGTCTTCGTGCTAAGGTCCAATAGGACCATCGCACCATAACAACAACCGTTGTCGATGAAGAGAAGTGTAGAATGAAAGAATGCAACCTGAAGACAACGAAGACCGGATCCAAGTTGATCCACCGAAGAAAAACGCCGACGGAATCCGTCCACACGCACTGCCAGAATGGGGGCTAGGTGGCGAGAACCTTATTGAACTTCTAGGGGTCACCACCATCTCATCTTCCTGAGTAGGACACAACCCTAAACAAACATAATTTTATTTATTGATCAAAAAACAGAGCAGGAACCCTCCCGCAGGCAAGGGCCAAGATTCACCACGCCTCCATGGCCCTAGGGCCAACTTCTACGGCGCCAATGGGGGGCATGAAATCCCTGATCACCATCGCGCAAGACACCCGAGCCGAAGGGTACGAAAAGTATGAACAAATTTTTAACTATGAGATGAGTATTTCATGTCAAACAACAAACATTTATGTTCAGGTAAGCGAACATTTTCATTTTTACAGAACATAATTATTCTCAATTTCTAAGCCAATATTTCACAACAATATTTTATTAAATAAGAAAATAGATATTCAAAATGTTTTAAATGATCATAAAAAAATAAATTTGGGAATGAATCTGCAAAATGAACTACACTTGCTGCTCGCATAAAGCGACAAATAGAAGGCCCCTCCATATCTCATGAGCCACCGTCGATATTGAATATGCGTGCCAGCGCGGCACCTCCGGTTAGAGGTGCTGCCATTACTTCCCTGATACTCCCTCCGTCCCAAAATAAATAACTTTACTTTGCACTTACTTTAAGTTGACTCTTGGCTATTTTTGGACAGAGGGAGTAATATAGTGCGCTGATTGATCTCCCCTAATTTGGCAAAGACGTGGCTAAGAGGGTGATTGGATACGTTTTAGTCTCATGATTAAAAATAGTGGGACTAAAACTTGCTAGCCCCATCCATGCTTGGATACAAATACTAAATAGACTAAAATGAGTTAATGAGCATTTATTATTCTCCAAACCCTCCAATCCCGAACTCGCATGTGTTAAAGGAGAGGAGTTAAATGAGGAGAGAGAGGACTAATCTATATTTTAGTAGGTTTCCCATGACTAAAAATTTTTAGTCTCAAGACTAGTTCTAGCCTCTTTTAGTCAGGGATGATTGGAACTTTAGCCTCTAAAAGAGACTATTTTTAGTCAGACTAAAAATAGTCCCTTGGATCCAAACATGGCCTAAAGCTAGGACCGACTGTCGTTGTCGATCTAATAACGGTTGCTCGGACACAATACGCATGTGTGTTACGACAATGATGTGGGGGTTTTGATTTTTATCAACAATTTGCGTCATCAACACTCTGATGCATGTGGCAGCATGGGATCAACAAGGATGCGTGCATGGGTCCATCCAAAACCAAAATTCTATAGTGACGATGGAAACATGAAATGAAATTAATTAAGAGATGGTCTATGAGAGAGAAGATGTGTGAAGGGTTAAAGGTCAACATCGTAGGACCAGTATTGAACTAAACCAATCCTTATTTAGCAAGAATTACGAATTCTAAATTACTAGGATAGGGCCACTGAATTCTGGAATAGCGGACCTTCAGACTTGGACGCAGACATACAATCCGGTGGGTGGATGAAACTGAATTCGCTGCTGCCACTAGTCCAGGTCACGCCGCTCCAAATTATTATCGTCCCCCGTGCCGCTCCAGCGAGCGGCCCGGGCGGAACCCTATATCGCCGCCGCCGCTCCCCTTTCTCGCCTTCCTTCTCCCTCGCCGCCGTCAGGGGACATCGCCGGGCAAAGCCCACGCGTGCGTCGGCGGAGCTCCCTCACCCCTCGCGAGGCTCCTGGGCGGCGCGGGACGGCCGGCCCTCGCGGCGGCGCTCGGCTCGGCGGCAGGTCGGGCCGCCGACGGATCTGGGAGGGGCTCCCCTGCTTGGTGGCGCTGCGGCGCTGGAGGCGGCGTGGTCTGCGCGGGGCGGCGAGCGCGCGAGCTCCTCCTCATCCCGATCTGATGGCGCGTGGTGGCGCCGGCGCTCGGGCGTGCGGCGGGGTCCGCGAGGGTGGTCGGCGCGCGTCTTCCTCCCCGATCTGATGGCTCCACGGTGGCGCCAGTGCTCGGGCGGTTGGCTTCGGCAAGCGGTGGCGGGCGCTGGGCTCTCGGGGGAGCTCCGGCGTGTGTAGGCGGCGGCGGTCCCTGTGCGCGGTCGGCGGCTCCGTCTCTGACTCGGACGGCGCGGGGGATGGCGGCGGCCAGGCATGGCCGGCGATCTGGATGCGGTGGTGCCGGTGGCTCGCTGATATGCCGGTACTTCAGGGTCTGCCTGGTGGTGCTGGTGGTGACAGCGGCCCGGGCACGAGAGTTGGATCCCTTCGCACTAATCTGTGTGAAAACTTGCCTTCGGCTCCTGCTAAGGCCGGCGGTGGCGGTGCTATCTGCATCGTTCCCTCCTTGAAGGCATCGCCGTGGAGAAGTTCAAGGCCACTCTCTGCTATCTCCGGGGGAAACCCCAGATCGGATGATCGGATGACGGCGGCGCTCTGGTGTCGTTCCTCCCTTAGGGGCGTCATTCTTGGAGGTACACACGTGATCGAGGGACCAGAGGACGGATTCTTTGATGGAGCGGTACTTCATCCTACACACTGATGGCGACGGATTCTTGACGGCGTGGCGCAGTGCAGATTCGGAGTTCGCTGTGGGAGGATGGACTCGCGCAGGAGGACGACGTTGTCGGGCGTCGTGGTGGCGTCGATGGCAGAGAGACCTGGCATGGTTCATGCAACAGTATAGCTCTGAAGATGGATTGGTGGCAGGTGGCTGCGGCGGCCTCATACCCGGCATGCGTCCTAGTTGAGGAGTGCACCCGACTAGTAGGTGCCCCATACCCGGCAGGCGTCCTGGTTGGGACCTCAGGTCTTAGATGTTTAGGTTTGGCTGTGATGTCTGTTTGATATTAGGCCCAGACTATCTGCGCCCCTTCATCAATTGGATAGGTGTAGCGACAGTTGTTGCTTAGACGGTGGCTTTAGTCTTGCTGTTGTGTGGCTTTGTAAGATCTTGTGAGAATAATTAATAAAGTGACCGTATGCATCGCCTAGATGCAGAGGCCGGGGGACATCCTCCTTTTCTAAAAAAAACTAGTCCAGGTCAGGCAGCATATCCTCCTCCAAGGGGGAAATATCCTGTGCTCCCAACATATACATTCTCCCATGTTTCAATCTCTAGAAAGATAATTTGAAATGTTTCAAAAAATTGTAATTTTTCACAATATATGTGATTACACCCAGTAAAATTTTCAGATCCAAAATCAACATATACATTGAGAAGAATAAGAGAAATCTTCATATGAATAGTGCTTCTTTTGCTTTTGTCCTCTTGCCACACTACTCATGTTCAGTCTGTCTTTTTTATTTTTATTTTGGCGAGAAAACTTTCAATCTATTCATCAACCGCCATGGTAATTCAAAGAACACCCAGTGGTAAAAATTAATCCATAGACCATCTAGCGATGACTACAAGCACTAGAGCGAGCAGAAGGCACGCCGCCTCATCGCCCCTCCCTCATTAGAGCCAAGCAAACATTATTGTAATAGACAGTCGGGAAATCGCCGTGCTAAGGCCCCATAGGACCAGCGTACCAGAACAACAACAGTCGTCGATGAAGAGAAACATAGATCGAAAGGATCCAACCTGCAGATACACATACGCCGACAAACAAAGGCCGAATCTAAACGATCCACCTAAGACAACCACACACCATATCCCACGAGATCAGCCAGAGACACACCTCCACACGTCTTACGACGATGCTAGAAACACCATCGGCACGGGGGCTAGACGGAGAGAACATTATTCCATCTTAGAAAGCCACCACCGCCGAGCATGAACAAACTCTAACAAAACTTAGAAAAAAACATGAAAGCGGAGCCCTCCAGTCGGCAAGGGTCAGGATCACCGCGCCCCAATGATCCTAGGAGCATAGGAGAAGAGACGGACCATCGCCGCCGGTAGGAGGCAAGGGAAACCCTAGGTGTGTGCCTTGGGTCGCGGGAGCGTAGAGGTATGGGGTGCTCGTAAACGTGCCCAATGTGTATTGTGGGCGTGGATCTGAAATTTTTAGGGGATGTACACATGTTTAGTGATCATGCACAAAAAAAGTTTGGAATATTTTAAATCACTTAAAACAACATTTTTAGATATGGGAGCATGGGAATATGAGAGCATGTAGATGTTGGGAGCACATGATATTCTCCCCTCCTCCAAGACAAGATGAAGCAGATACTAGATGCCTTCAGAGAAAACTAGTAAATGAAAAGCAGACGAAAACCAGCAGTCGTCGTCCTCGTCTCGATTCGATTCATTACAGAGAGAGAGAGAACTAGAGAATGGTGGAGGCGCGCGTGGTGGAAGCAGACGAGACGGCGATGGTCCGACCTGCTGCGTCGGCGTAATCCTCAATCGAGCTACTCGCCGCTGTCTGCTACAAAGATGAAAAAAAAATATGAAGCAAAGTTTGAATGCCTTGATAATTTCAACAAGCAAGTTTTGAGTCCAACAAACTGTACTGTACTGTTGAGTGATCCTCAGCTCGCTGCTTGTCCACGCATGCATCGAGATCTGGAATAATTCTATACGTGTGCAGCAGCAACAGCAGCTGGAGCGTGTGCAGGGAGAGTAAGATAAGCCTGGACTTGATACGGGTGCCGATTAGTTTAGGGCAGCATAATCTGAAGTTCTGTACGTGTGATTACGGCATCATGATGCAGGCCACCACCCCCTCACCAGCCGCACACTATTTTACTCATGCGTACACAAGTTTCCAAAACGAATATATCGATCCAAAAAAAAAAGATCAACTGTATACTCCCTCCGTTTTTATTTAGTTCCCACATTAGCTTTGGTCAAAGTCAAGCTTTGCGAACTTTGACCAAGTTTATAAACAAAAATATTAAGATATACAATAACAAATCAACAACATTAGATTCATTATTGAATGTACTTTCCCATCGTATAGATTTATTATGATAAATGTCTATATTAATTTCTATAAACTTGGTCAAACTTTACGAAGTTTGACTTTAGTCAACTCTAATATGCAGAGTAAATAAAAACAAAGGAAGTACGTTCGTCAAAGGTGAGTATGTTAACATATTTTTTCATTGACACTGGCAGTACTTGTACTACAAATATAATGCAGGATTATCCAAGATTTCTATGGCAAAGTTAATGCTAGGTTGATTCGAATGAATTTCATAGTTTTTTCAGGATTTGAACCACTAGAATTTTTCTCTACATAACTTTTTTTTTTAATTCTTAAAGATTAGGACCTCATGACCTCTTTTAAAGATTTCTTTGCATTTGAGTTTGAAGGGCAATTTTCATCACCTCAAACCTCTTACACAACCATTTACTTTTTCCTGTGGCGTCAATCATTTATCTCACAAATAATCTCAAGTACCAATAATCCCGAATAATTCGGTAAGACATGTGATTTTAATTGTGTGTTTTCCTATGTTCTAAGAATGTTAAAAATCAACAATTCTCTTGTATGGCAACAAATAAGGAAAACACTACCCTTCAGCCGGCTGATACACGCGCAACGTCCACTGCTTGCGTAGCCATCAGGTAAATCCTGACCGAGCACAGACACTGGTCACAAGTCAGTGCCGCGCATTAAGGGTCTTGTGTTAGTACATTTTGGCAACATAAGATTAGTTTCAGAAAGAAAAAAAAATGATTCAGTGCTTAAGGTATTTTTTTCCTGCAACGGGGGTCTTGTTTCAAAAGGTTTCTGCAATAGACGTCTTGTCTGAGAAAGAAGAAAAATGGTTCGGTGGTGACGTTTTTTTTCTTCTGTAACAGACGCCTTGTTGCAAAGCCCCTAAACGCAATAAGGTAGTTGCTGCAAGTGTCCTGGACTGGCTGGGGTGGTAGATCAAGCGACTGTTTCAGACAACATCAGATGGTTATCTAGCCGAACAGACATGTAGCAATGCCGAACAAATAAATCTGGTCTATCACGTGTCACATGTGGTAAGCAATCTGGACTATTCAAAAGAAAAACAATTAGGTCTAACCACTTGGTATGAGGGGTTCCCTATCTCAAAAAACTATCGACACCTGAAAAATATAAGCCTGGTCTTGATCAGTGAGAACAAAGATGTACAAGCTGCATACATGTGCCAGTTAGGCCAACTCCACCGCGCGACCCTATCCTGTCCGCTTCCGTCCGTTTGGGGTAAAAAGGACAAAAGAGGCGGCCCAACGCGCGGCCTCAAATGGACAAATGTCCGGATTCGGTCCGTTTTCGACCCATCCCCGGTCCAAACTTGCGCTCGGTTTGGGGTGAAACGGACAGCGCGCGGACGGGCGGGACACGCGCGCTTGTCCTCCCTTGGCCCGCCCGTCGGTGGGAGAAACCAAAACCGCCCATACCCATTTGGCGTCATTTGCCCCAAACCCTCCCACGTCCCTCCCGCCGCCCCCTCTCTCCCCCGCCCATGGCCGACGCCCCGCCGGGTTCCGGCGGCCTGGCCGTCGACCCGCCCGCAAAGGTGAAGAAGAAGGCGGCAAGGAAGCCGCGGTCGGAGTGCACGCCGGAGGAGATCGCCAAGTTGGACGTGAAATCGGCGAAGAAGAGGGAACGAAGAGCGGTCGTCAAGGTCAATGCCGCCGCGGCCAAGTTCGCCGCCGGGGCGTGAACCGGGGCTGCTGGCCTGAACTAGGGCTTGGCATTTGAAAACTAGACGCGGACAGGATGGGGCAAAATGGATGCGGCCGCGCGGTGGGCGCACGGCCACCGCATCCCAGGACAGGCCCGGACACGACCCCAAATCGCTATCCAAATGGAAAGAATCCGGATAAAACGGACGTCCGTTTGGGGTCGCGCGGTGGAGTTGGCCTTAGCTTGGATGGATGACGTACATGTGCAGCTGCGTTCGGCCGCGTGTAATGTGCATGCATGCATGCATTTTGAGAAGAATCTTCAGACACGTGCCTTCTCGGTCGATGAAACTATTTACTTTTTCTGCCGTCCTCCTCGGCTCCTTTGCACTAGCATGCCCCGGTCGCTTCACCAACATGCACGGCATGATCCATCAACTAGACGTGTCGGGCCGTCCAAAAACAATGAGGTGCGGCCGGCCGGGCCCCAAGCCGACGTGGCTACAGTGACCCACTTGTATATAGCGCTGAGAAATGCCCCCGCATCGCACCTTCCCCTATCCCATGGATTCTCGAAGCCATGTTTGTTTGCTGCGTACACATCACATGGTCTCATGCTGATTAATTCTAAGGTGCGTAAATGGGATCTTTTCTAATCGAGTCTTTTTCTTATAAATTTTCTATGCGTAACAGATTGAGCATCCCATCAGTTTTCTGAAGAACAAGAGGCAAGAAAGAAAATAAAGTTTTGACCCACGATGGGAATATACTACTACTACTACAAGTGTCAAGTGCACAAGTGTAGTGGTGTATCTACGTTGGGGTCAGGCCAAGTCGAGATCTGTCGGTACGAAGGAAGGAGACGAGAGGATGGACAGTGGTAGGGTCTCTCCTTAGAGCAGTTGCTATCAAATGTTTTGTACCGTTGCCTCGTCGTGATCGATCTAGGGGTGCATGGGGCAAACAGGCAACGCCAGCACTGAAATGCACCCACCATGGCCCAGCGCCATGCATGCATTGTATCAAGGACCCAATAACAATCTCTACTCCTAATGTCTCAGTTGGTAGCGCGTTCTGGGTTTTATTTTCGTCCCACCTCACCCGGTCTTTTTTGGTACTTCTTTGGTACTTCCTCCCACCTCCCCCTCAGCCGTGAAAAATCAAGAAAAACCCCGCGATCGAGTCCCGCACACGCCCAAACTCCCGTTGTTATCTCTACTCCTAATGGAGCAGTTGGTAGCCTCGTACGGTTTATTTTCGTCCCATCACTTTCAACCGTTTTATTTCGCTGGTTTTTTTTTCGTTCCTCCCCCACCCCACCGGTTTAGTTTCGCGTCACCCTCTCACACAACGAAAAAAATCTTAACGGATCATAACTTTCCATGCCGGTGCAAGTTATTTTTAGTAATGTCTTTATGTGAAAGAATCAATCACGATCAATCTCTAAATATCAAATCTAAATTAATTAACCTTACCTTAAATTGCTCAATCACATTAATTAGGAAACAATATAACCAATTTTAAGAAAATATCTATTCTTAATGGAGGGTATTACATACCAAACATAGGTACATCATTAGCTCGCTTCCTTTCCTTTTCTTCCCTTCGTCCCTCAGTCCCATGCTCGTGGCGCTGAAGTGGCATCGACAGGCGATGGCGGCGAGGAGAGCACGTGGCAGCCCCTGAAGCACGAACACGACTGCACATCGGGTCTGCCGTGTCCCAAGATATGGGTGAGTTCTCGTGATGCCCACCCTAAACCCTCACGTCCTACAAATCCCTCAACCTCTATCATCTCGATTTCGTCCATGCTCTGATCCAAATGACGATGTAGCTCCGCCCGATTGACAATGGAGGTTTGCCATCCTTCCTCTCAGCACCCACTCCTGGAGGAACGACACGCCATGCCGATCGAACCCGGTCGAGATCACTCACCAAGATTGCTATTCAGAAGTTTTTTGTCAAAAAGTGAAGAGTGGGACAGGATCTGCACTTTTGTTAATATAACATATACTTGTGCAGGTGCAGGTTTTGTTTTAAAAATCCAATTTGTTTATCCTTTTGTCGCTGAAATTGTTTACTAATTATGTCATTGGTTTTATTTCTTCTAGATGTTGTATATTCTTGGATTGAAGGGACTGTCTGACAAGGTGAAAGAGCTAATAGTTGTAGTTTTACATCAATGCAAATTTGTTTTGCTTCAGTGTTAAACATGACCTGCGAGGGACACTTGCATTGCTGCTGCTTGATCCTAGCCAGCCGTCTCAGCTTCTGAGCATATAAAGTGAGACAAACAGGTACTTCTTTGGTGATTTGATTATATATTAAGCTGGACAAATGTGCATTGCATCTTCTACAACAACAGATCCTCTTGTTGGGATTATATATTAAGTGCTAATACATGTGCACTGTTATTGTTGCTATTGCTAATTGATTTTATCAAGTGCTAACAGAGGCTCACTAGACTGCGATGCCAGATGTGGCATCACTTTTCATGCTCTGGCCCAGTTTTGCATTGGCTTCCTTGCTATCTTTGTATTTGGAAGAGATGGAAACAAGGGGCAACAAAATAAGGAACTAAAAGTATTAAAGGAATGCCTTGGAAACTTATTTTGCGTGAAAATCTGGTTTCAATTTTCAGCACACTATATGTACAAATGTATGCTTACTAAGACAACATCCTGCTTGTGCTGATGGCACGCATGCCATGTTCTCGTGTATTATTAGCTTTGCCGAAGTTTCAATGATGAAAGGATTGTTTCAAAAAATGCGCAGGAGGAAGATGCTAGGACTCCTGCTCACTAGAGAAGAACAAAAGTACTAAGGTACCGTATTTCTTTTCTAATGCATGTGTTCTTTTAATATGGTAAAAGCATCAGGCATCAGATATCATATAGCAATAAAAAGGGAGAATTACAAATGAATACTTGAATGAAAATTGCAGTCAAGTTATTTGCACTGCAGTTTACCTAATGGAGCACTTGGTAGCTTGGTACAGTTTATTTTTGTCCGGTTTTTTTCGTCCCACCTCCACCCCCTAGCCAGCCCCACCCCTCGATCTCCTCCAAGTTCCTTAAATTATGCTATTTTAATCTAACTTCCTTAAATTATGCAAATCAATCGATTCCTTTTATTGGTTCAATTTGTCTTAGGAAACAAATAATACATTTTAATCTAACTTTCTAACTTATGCAAATCAATCGATTCCTTTTATTGGTTCAATTTGTCTTAGAAACAAATAACAGATTTTCAGGAAACAAATAATACATTTTAAACTAACTTCCTTAAATTATGCAAATCAATCGATTTCTTTTATTGGTTCAATTTATCTTAGGAAACAAATAACAGATTTTCAGGAAACAAATAATACATTTTAATCTAACTTTCCTAACTTACCTAAATCAATCGATTCCTTTTATTGGTTCAATTTGTCTTAGGAAACAAATAACAGATTTTCAGAAAACAAATAATACATTTTAATCTAACTTCCTTAAATTATGCAAATCAATTGATTCCTTTATTGGTTCAATTTGTCTTAGGAAACAAATAACAGATTTTTCGGAAACAAATAATACATTTTAATCTAACTTTCCTAACTTATTAGTGAAATTTGTTTTAGGAAACAAATAACAGACACGTCACAACTTTCCTCCCAATAAATAGTTTCTTAACATTTGCAAACTTTCCTAATCAGACATGTCACAAACGGGCAGGTATTGATATCACGTTATCAAACAATAAAACCCCATTTGCATAGAAATCAGTTCAAAAATCCTAACTTTTCTAAATTTTTACCTTTCCTTGATAACAACAAATATTTTCTATGTTTTCCATCGATATTAGCATTTTTTGAACTGAGATCTCCGGATTATGATTTTTTTTGTGATTCTTTCCAATTGTGACCTCTCCTTCCACTCCGGCTCCTTGTCGGATAAACACCTCCACCATAGCCAGGTGACACCGCCCCAGACCTCCTGCCTCTCCACACCTTCTCCGCCACCTCCTTCTCGTACTCCATTAACAATCCCTCCGCCACATTTGTCCACGGCGGTGTCGAGGGCATGGTGCAGCAGCGTACCAGCGGTAGAGCAGCGCATAGCAGCAGGAAGCAACACGCAGTAGGCGAGGCTGAGGGGGCGGCCGGCAGAAGATGGCCATGACTGGAGGCGGCGCGAGGCAGGGGGGCAGCAGACGGGGCGAGCGCAGCCAGCGAGAGTGTGGCGCGCGACCAGGGTGTGTGTCGCGCGGGGCACAGTGGTGCGGTGGTTGCGGCGAGCGCGACGGCAGCGGCGGGCGCGACCGACGCGGTGTAGCGGGCATGGGGATGGAGAGGGAGTGGCCCCGCGGGTGCGTAAGAAGAGCGGCAGGCTCGGGCATGGGCGTGCATAGGAGCGGGCATGTGCCACGGGGTCAATCCGAGGAGCTCGGTGGCTACCCCTGCAATGGCCATGGCGGACGGCGGTTCTCGGCCACGGCGAAATACCTAACGAGAGCAAACGAGAGGGGAGACAAGGGAAAGGCAAGAGGAGATCATGGCGGTGTCAATGGCGCCCTAGGGGAAGACATGGGATCTCGGGGCGGCGCGGATCGAACGAGAATGTCGCGGTGGCCCAAGGTTGAGGAAGACGGCAGCGAAGTCGATGCGGGGGTGTTGGACTTGATCTCGTTGGCGTAGACGAAGTAGCGAAGGCATTCGGAGCTCCTCGGCAAGCTCCTAGCCCGCAGGGAGGGCAGTGGCCATGTGGACGGGGTCGGTCATGGTGGCCGTGGCGTCTGACTTCGTCCAGATCGACGGGATCGAGCGAGCGAGGAGGAGAAGTGGATTTGGGAGGGGGCGTCAAGGAGGAGTGAGGCCATGGGGTAGGGAAGGCAGGGCGTCACCCTTATCCATTCTCCTTCGATGCCAGCGAGGTGGTCGGGCGGGAGCCCGTCTCAGTAGCGACGCGGCTCAGGGAACAGGAGAAGACGACCGCGCGGGGACTGGACCGCTGAGCCGGTTCGGTGGCAAGGCCCGGGGGGCAGGGCGAATCCCCTTTTACATCGTCCTTTTGGTTTTTCAATATATTCTAATCTGTTTCTCCTTTTTAACACCGTTTTCTATTTATTCTTATCAACTAAATGATCTCTACTCCTAATGTCTCAGTTGGTAGTCTCCGTTTCGGGTTTATTTTCGTCCCACCTCCCGAGTGAGGGAGAGGGGAGAGAGAGAGTGAGGAAGAGGGAGGGAGAGGATGTGTGTGTGAGAGAGAATTTGATGGTAAAAAAGGTCGTCGATGTCACTTAATATGTATGAGAATATTCGATGTAATATTAACATAATTGATATTGAACTTTTAAAGTTAATGTGGCCCCGTTGCAACGCACGGGCGTTCTTCTAGTTGTACTAGTATTTCAAAGATCCATCGATGTCTCCAGATTAAAAAAAAAGATGTCTCCATAACCATGCACGCACGTAGGCGTGCCGCCGACCACAGCCGAGAAGGGCGCCTAACTGTACCTCGGAGCCCGCACGCGCCACCACCACCTACTGCTAGGCCAACAGTGCCACCACCCCTACGCACGGGGGCGCCAGCCGCTTGCGGCCCTGCTGCACCCAGCCTGCGCCGCTGGAAGAGGCGCCGGAGCCAGATCCGGACGAATATGACATGAGCCCACCCGCGCACATCACCTGAAGGGGCGGTCGCCGAGGGCGCAACCAACCACCTGCCGATGGCACGAACGCGAACCAAGTCGCGTCCGCCCGTCAACGCCGAGATACCCGGCGCCCGCATCCCGTCCTGGCCCGAAGGGAACGACCCGCACCCACCCCGCCGCGTGAGACGACCTGAGAAGCCCCGCCGCCGCCGGCGCCGATCGGGCTTTGCTCGGGCGCGCCCCTGGCTGCGGCGAGGAAGATGGAGGTAGGTGGGGGAGGGGGGAGCGGCGGCGGGGATTAGGGTTGCCTCCCGGTCGCCGCGCATGGGCGACGCGGGAGGGAGGGAGGTGGGCAGTTCACTCAATGCTCTTTGATCACGAGTTAGATGTGTGATTTCTCTGATATGACAGTGTGATTTACATATGTCACTTGGTATTGTGCTTGGTGCATACTCCTCCATCTGCATGCTGGTTAGTTTCCTTTGGGTCTGAATGTATACTGGAGCCAGCGAGTGAGAGTGCTGATATCAGCGACGACGTGACACGCATGAAAATTAGTTGTGAGTGGCGTCACGTACGAGTGCTTTCATGTGCTGCATGGACCCAATGGACTCTTGCATGCGGCGCCGTATCCATACACACATCTCCGTCATGACAATGCCATCTCCGTCTGGAGTTGGTGTTGGACTTGCTAAAACACAGCAGGCCATGGCGACCTCTTCTGTACTAGCTCCTGCAGCTAGCTTGCTTTCAGTAGTACTACATGTAGATATAGGAATAGATTATAGATAGCTCTAGCTAGCTATCTGATTGCCCTGTTGTAGTCGTGTATGATTCACGAGGATGGCCAGGCTAGAATTTCTAGAGTACTGGTACTCTACACTGATCGGTAGACGTACGTACAGTAGGATGGGCTTGTATGCACTCCTTTTGAATGGTCAACGTGTGCATGCTGCGGCTGCAAGAACACCCATAATGTGTACTACGTTGCTCTGTCGATCCGTCGGTCTCTTGCATGCCGCGCCGTCTACAATCAATTCTCTTGCTCAGAGCCATCTTCTTGGAGTACTGGACGGGCTTGCAGACTGCCATCATATTGTGACACGTATATGGCTTCCTACCTAGCTAGCTGGCCAGCTTACACATCACTACTCACAAATTAGAGCATCTTCAGCCACGTATCTTTAATTTGACCCCTCAAACGTCCGCGGACGCGCCCTGTAGTGACGGAACGTGTCCGCTTTGAGACCCTATTTGTTCATCCGTGCAACCACAATACTCATTTTCTTTCTCATATGCCCAATCACTTGCACGTGATTTGTGGGGATGAAGAGAGAAAGAAAAAAATGAACAAAGAAAGAAAGAATGTGTTTCGGGGTGGGGCCGCGTCCTATGTGATGGATTGACCGGGTGCGTCCGGGCGTGTCCACGAGCCCTCATATAGTCCCCATGTTTGAGATGAATATGAGGGTTCGCGAACAGCCGGACATATAGGGAAGATATGAGGGGTCTGGTTGGGTCAAATTTTTTGCTACGTTTTGCTTCTCTCTCCGGTCCGGTCAGTGGTCCCCGCGCACGCTGGTCAATTTGCGGAGTCCGGCTGTAGATGCTCTTACTACACAAATATGGTCAATATTGATGCTCCTCGGAGAGGGAGAGGATTCTCATCTTCTTCGGCAACGAGGAGGAGGAGCCGCCACGGCTGGTGCGCCCAGACCGTGAAGGAGGAAGTTCCCCCGGCGACGATGAAAGCGCGTGGGCGCCTCCCTCACTACCTCGATGGCCGTAGCGTGGGAGGCTTCTCGTTACGGAGCACCATGCCGATGGAGGACAGGGCGGCCAGGAAGGAATATATAAAATATATTTTTTTGAACGTACAAAATATAGTTTGGTTTATATAAAATATATCAAACTTATATTCGTTTGCATGAATCCGTCGTATTTACATGAATTATGTCCAAATTGTTTGTATTGCAGGCGAACGTTGCGGTAGGAAGGCGACGACGATGGGCGGGTGCATCGCCTGTGCGTGTCCACCGCCTGTATGTGCTCTGGCGTAGAGCTATGGAGCTGCTGCGTGTGTGTGCGTTGGATGAGGGACCGGCGGCGTCGGGTTTTGTTTGTTCCACCGGCGGCGTCCGGCTCTGCTCTGCTCTGCTGGGCTGCTGCACGTACCACCGTCCACCGCACAGGACGTGCATACATGTCTGATGTCTCGTCGGGTCCATGCATGCGTGCACCCCTTGGCCCTGAAATATCGGATCTGGACATGCCATGCAGCGTACTACGTGCTGGCCATCCATGCTGCCATAGGGTGGGTCGGCTAGGATGGCGCGTCCCAAGATGGCCGGGGCACTCCCCGAGAGAGACCACCTACGTCACTCTACTCCTAATTGCTCACCAAACCAACCACCAACGTCAACCAATTAATGATCATCCATGCCATGCATGCACCGACTATTATTCCCTAAAGATCAACTCCGATGAAGACCTACGGTCGATCAAATGGTGTACGCGTGAGTGGACGAGCTGCAAATTATAGCTAGCTAAACTAAGAACATTTGGGAAGACATGGATAACGAACTTGCCAGGCATAGTTTGACAAGACGACATAGCACCTTGTACTAGTAGTAGCACAAAAGGTGACGTTGGTACCTCGATGGCGACTCAATCCGAAAAAAAGAAGAAGATGAATTGACACCGGGTCGTGGGGGCACAGACAGATCAATTCCAAGTATACCTGGCCATGGGAAGCCCGGCCCGAAAAAGCCCAACCCGGCCCGGCCCGACGCTGCCCTCGGGCCGGCCTCGGGCCTAGATTTTGAGCCCGAAGGCCGGGCCGGGCCGGGCCCTGGCCTGTCGTTTTTGCATTTTCCTGAAGGTCGGACCGGGCCGGCCCAAAGCCCGACGGGCTTTTAGGTGTTCGGGCCGGGCTTGGCCCAGAAAACAGGCCTGATGGCTGGGCCGGGCCTGGGCCTGGGTTTTTGCGTCGGGCTTGGCTAGGCCCGGCCCGAAGCCCGGCCCGGCCCGAGGTATGGCCAGGTATAATTCCAAAAGGGGGCGTGGCGTGGGGCCGCGTGAATGGGCCGTAGGTGGCTAGGGGCTGACGGCAACGGCTCGGCGGGGGGCTCCCTCCCTGTCTCGTGAGTGCATGCATGATTAGTCCACGCAATGAACGATGCGTCTATCTTTCAAGGCTGATCGATCGTGCATGTCTAAGACCCCTTTCAATGCAAAGGTGCTTAGATGAAGTGCTAAGTGCATTAAATACCTTAGCAACGCAACTCCCCAATGCATGAGTGATTAACTTGTTGTTGTTAAGCACACTTTATTTAACGAGTTAGCATCTAAAGTCTTTTATCTATTGGTCAAATTGTTTCATTTAAGTGGGTTGTCTAGGTTCTTGCGCTTGGCATTGGTTCTTCATGGAGTCATCAAAGTTCTCTCTTCTCTTCTTAAATGTTGTGCCATCTCATCTTTTTCGTTTATGTGACATGGTTAGCACTTGTCCATCATGGAGCATTGGAAGGGCCTAACAGATTACTTGCGGAAATCCAGCTCTGCCATAAAACCAGATGTGGGTGTTTAATTAGGTAGAGTAAGTATAGTACAATCGATTTCATCGGTAACTGCGTATCTGCGTCTGCATGCTTTTTCTACGTACGCACGCACGGTACCGTCAACTTTGGCACCTACGGTGACTACGTCCGTGCTGATCGTCTCGGTCAAACCGTCCCTCGATCCACTGACCAGCATATCGACTGTGCGTCCCTCGGATCGATCGACCAAGAATTTAACTCCAAAGTCACGTAATATACGGCAGAAGCATGTACCGCAGCAACGCAGGCTGGTGTGAAGCCATGAGTGAAGAAGACGGGGTCAGAGAATGCACGCCCTCTTGTCACCACATAGATTCTTTGCAACTTAACTTATGCGCTTGGCCCCTTGTCTCTGGCTAAAGATCGGTGTACAACGCTATGGGTACGGCTGCTGTATGTTAATTCTATCCAGTTTTTTCGCAAAAGAAAATTCTATCCGGTTGGAAGAGGATGATATACGGAGTACGTTTTGGCTCAACTTTGCCAATCCAAAGTCAAATCTGAGTTCACCGGTCTCCGGTGGTGCTGCTGTATTCAAAGTCGAATTTGCCTTTATGTCACACTAGCTGAGTGCCCATGTGTTGCCACGGAACATAAATTTAAACATCGCTCACCATTGTTATTCGTCTCCAACGTTGATCCAACCATGCTAGTTCCTCGTTGTTATCTACTAACCCATGATAAGCCCACTTGTGGCACTCACAACCCCTCCTGCTTAAAACGCTCACCCACAAAATAGTATGATACCTTTTTCCCTATACAATGTACTCCCTCCGTTTCAAAATAAGTGCCGGTTCAAATTTGAACTAAAACCCGACATTTATTTTGAACGGAAAGAGTACTACTAAACCAAATACATGTGTCTCAAACTTGAATTCCAGATATACATACTTATCATCACGAGTTAAAAAAAAGTATCCCTATGTTCTTAATCAAATCTCGTATAGCTTGAGGGATATTGGTCACCAAGAGAAAAGTGTCCACACAGTGCCACAAAAACAATAAATTTAGGCGTAGAGATCTTGAGTAGGAAAAAAATCAAGAATGTATGTGTGGTATGTTGCTTATTACTCCCTCCGTTCGGAATTACTTGTCACAAAAATGGATATATCTACAACTAAAATACATCTAGACACATTCATTTTTTGACGAGTAATTCCGAACGGAGGGAGGACTACAGTGTGACAAATATCAAACCACCAAACCAGCGTACATAGTGAAGTTTCAGAAGCTTGACATATTATAATCAAATCAAATTATCTCAACTGTAGTAATGCAACATATATCTTTGCCATGATACTTCCTTGATAGTCTTGTTAAAAAACAAATTTCTCTCTAAATCTACCAAAGTAGCCTGATAGACAAGCAAGAAGCAAGTAAGCAAATAAAAAAAGCATATCCACATCAAAGGAAGCATCACTGCCTCCACATAACTAAATAAGAATTCTATCAAGCAGGCGCATCTGATATATCCATCTTCAATCTATGTTTTCTTCCAACTAAATAGCTGCTATGACAAGCTCGGCATTTTCTGAGTACTACCTATATCCTTCATGGTCATTTTGACATATGTCATGTCTATATATATATATATATATATATATATATATATATATATATATATATATATATATATATATAACCATTTGCACACTGAAAAGTCTGAAATCGCATCAAATGTCCATGACATTACACTCCAGAATGAGAAAAGCATGTAAAGCTAGATTATACAGTATTAGTGACAATATCATCAGGACATAAACTGTACTTCTTCCAAGTAAACCACTATAATTGTAATCCCAGAAACTTTACTATTGATAAGACCATATGAAACAGCAAGTGCAAATGACAGATGAGTTATCGCTCCACGCTAACTATAGACATGTACTTTGTTGTAAAAAAAACTATACAGAGATGTACTCTACATAATAGTATTCAAGGTGAATCCTTGTCCATGCCAAAAGGACAAAAATAGAAGAGGCTCAGTAGTACTGAAATACATTTAGTAAAGGTCCTCCTTAACGACAGAACATGATTCATGGTAGTATCCATTAGGAATCCTACATAGCTACGAGGACTCAACGACTTGCAAAACCAGATCGATTAACAAATTACATGACTGATGCTTGTCCTAGTCCTTGCTATGCACCTAGTAGCAGTGCTCACACCAAACAGACTGTAAAATCATTTGATGGAAAAACCTCACCTCCTCGATGGCCGCAGAATCACTGGAGCAAATCCACCTGTTAAGTAAGAAAAAGACAAATAAACATACATGCTCTATCTCTCCAACAGACGCGCAGCCTCCCGCACCACATTCATGCCGGCCCAGAGCCGCAGACCTGTATTGATGTCGCGCAATGTGACCGGATGGGAGGGCGGTGCTGACCGCCGCGATCAGACCAGCGACACTGCTTCAACGCCAATGCATTGTACCAAGAAGGCAACTCCAGTCGATTCGCCATATTGATGCGGGCTGACCGCCAATTCGCCTGGTTTCTCCATCGGTTTTTTAAAGGACATCTCAAATTAAAAACCGATTTCATCTTATTGCCCTGTATGATAGATTTCCCACCGCAGAGAGAGAGGTATGTAGAGCACACCATTTTTTTTAGAGAAACTGGGTGTTATTCAGGTGGCAATATACATGAAGAAACAAAAAATTGGAGCATACTACTCAGAGGAAGAGACATATATACATCAAAACTATCTAGCATGTGCATATAAACTTATGTCCAGAAAGGAGTTGAATTAAGATTTTGGTGTATGAAATCAATCTGGATGACACTGAGGCAAATCCAAAAACACCAAGAGAAGAGGAAACTGATATTCTTCAAAACACAGTTAGCCAACATCTATCATGGTCCCCATTATGGGATAATCAAAATTACCTCCCAGGATTCTTCCCTTGCCCTGCTGATTCCCACCTTGTAAGGCACTGCGTGGTCTGAATTTGGATGTATATACAACCATCTTGATCTGAATAAAGAAAGCGAGGTTGATGAAAACTTCAAAAGAAAAGCATACATAATTCTGCTTCATTCTATAAAGATGGGTCTGAGCTAGATATGTTGAGTCTGAGATAATTCCCCCTTTCTTTCAAAAAAAAAAGCATACATAACACGGAATGCGAGGATGATGGGTCTGAGCTAGATATGTTGAGTCTACAATGCAGTGCTAGATCCAATAGATTTTCGTGTCATGGTAGGTAAATATTTTGGAAGTAATGTGGTCTAGCAGGTAAGCTAAACATTACCTGGATCCCAAAAACATATGACACGTCCCTGCTACCTCCAAGTAGGATGTAATTATTCTCCAAGTATGATGTAATTATTCGATAGCAGGATTAAAAATATATTCAGCTAGCGTAGAGGCATCAAGCCAAGTCTTCCTTCAAACATTTAAGCTGCACCATTACTCAAGTACGGTTGGCCTCTCCTCCCACAATCCAATAAAAGCAATTACCTGCAGCTGCAGGTGTACAACACGCTATCTTCAGATTCCTAGCAAGAACCCTGCAAGGTACTCGGTGGCAGTGCACGTCATTGCAGAGCATGCATACTCTCGTCACTTTTGCGCTTGGCTCGTTTGACCGCTGGGAGAGCTCGACCGGGTAGCCTACTGCTAAAGTTGTGTCGGTCATTAATCATTGGCGAAGGTCACCAACTTTGCAATCAGCTGTTACGACTTACGATCGACGTGGAGAAGATCATGGCGCAGCACGCTCCTCCCGGCCAGCCAGGTACGGTACAGGAAGTGCGGCCCCGACGAGAGCGCTGGTGTCGCCGACGCCGCAGCCACTCTCGTGCAGGGGGCGGCAGCACCGCGGACTACTCATCACACCGAGGAGGGCCTGCCTTCGGAGAGGAGAAGGGAGACAGTGGAGGCTAGATGGCGATCAAGGCTTCACGGCGGCGGATCGAGAGGGCAGAGCGGCGAGACCATACAGGCAAGAGAGATGTGATCGGAAGCGAGGGGCTCGGGGGAGAGCAGGCGTGGGACGTGCGATCGTGGGATGCAGTTGCTTCCCCGGTAATTGTTCTCCTTTTTTTCGTGCGGGGATTTTATCCGTTCGTTCGATTAAGTTGGATGTTTTTTTTCTACGGGGATCGCACCAGGCGAGGTGGGGGAAGTAGCGATACCAGGAGGCGGCGAGAAGGAGGTCGAACCATCACGACGTTCGATCCTCCTTTAATAGTAGAGATAGACATTTGAGGTTAGACTCTCCCAACAATGCCTTGCTAGCTACTGGTAGCTAGCTCTAGCGCGCGATACTTGTACAACTAGATCCCATAATTGTTTGCATGCATGCGGCAGTAGCAAGCAGCAGCGATTAGAGCATGCCCCCGCCTAGATGGCAGTAACCAGTAGACAATGCACTCGCTCTCACATTCATGAGCGGATCAAAACATGTAGGAGTATATATTTAAAGTAAATCTGTAATGTTCCATTTATTCCTAGTAGAATGTATGCAACGTGCTCGTACCCTTTTTGGTCGTACCAATGCTAATATGTTCTGAAACGGGGCCGAGTAAATTGCAAAGATCAGGAATCTTGAAGAGAATAGCTTTTCAATGTACGTAACTGGTTTAGTTGCAGCGTGAGCAGCCGAGTGGCTAGCCGGTGCTGTGACCGGCTGGATTCCTGTTTTGTTGTGCTCTCCCGGCCCATCCATCCATCTCTCTGACGGGACAATTAATTTTGATGTATTATATACTCCACTAAAACCATGATGAGTAAATCGGAACGGAGGGAGTAGTTCTTGGACTGGCTCTAGTCTGCCATTTGTGACTTTTGCAGCACGTCGCAGCTCCAGAAACTAGGCGAGCCATGGCTATCTGATCCTTGGCCGTGCCGTGGATTTGTGATTCAGATTGAAGCAACGCATGTGCCTCCGTCTGCGCATGCATGCATGCAGGCTACAAATACTACTAGTAGTACTGTACTCTAGTCTGTGAGGAGCAGGCGAGCATGCTCCCGTCGATGATATACCGTCAGGGCCGGCCGGGGAGCCGCAGTGCGCAGATTGCGTGCTCCAAGTCGAGGAACAGAGCATGTGTTTGGAGGAAAACTTGATCGTTGGGAAGGCCGCCTGTTTCGTCAAGTTAACCCGCTATATCCATGTCACCTTTTGCCAGCTTTACTGGGCAGGAAGCTAGCGCTGGAAGGTGGTGCAGCATCCGTACCGGTATTGCAGACAGTCTCTTGCCCCAAACGCGGATGAGGCCAACTTCACCGCGCGACCCTATCCTATCCGCTCCCGTCCGTTTCGGGTAAAAGGGACAAAAGAGGCGGCCCAGCGCGTGGCCTCAAACGGACAAATGTCCGGATTTCGTCCGTTTTTGACCCATCCCCGGCCCAAACTTGCGCTCGGTTTGGGGCGAAACGGACAGCGCACGGACGGGCGGGACGCGCGCGCTTGTCCTCCCCTAGCCCGCCTGTCGGTGGGAGAAACCAAAACCCCCTCACGCCCATTTGGCGCCATTTGCCCCAAACCCTCCCACGTCCCTCCCGCCACCCCCTCTCTTTCTCGTCCATGGCCGACGGCCCGCGGAGTTCCTGCGGCCTGGCCGTCGACCCGCCCGCAAAGGTGAAGAAGAAGGCGCCAAGGAAGCCACGGGCGGAGTGCACGCCGGAGGAGATCGCCAAGTTGGACGCGGAATCGGCGAAGATGAGGGAACGGAGAGGGGTCGTCAAGGTCAATGACGCTGCGACCAAGTTCGCCGCCCAGCGCGAGGAGCTGGAGGCCGCGCGGCGCAATGAGTGACAAGACGAGGGCTTGGTTCGAGGCCAGGCAGAAGGAGATGCTCGACGCCGAAGGCCTGAACTAGGTCGTCTGATCGGCGTGGCCGTTCTTTTTGAGGCTGGCGTTGGTGCCGCCCGCCCGCCCGTCGGGCCGCTGGTAGTGTGCCGGCGAGAAAACATTCATTTTGGAGGCCGGCTGTGTTGCCGGCCACTGGCTGTGTTGCCGGCGAGGAGAACTATTCATTTTGGAGGCTGGCTGTGTTGCCGGCCGCTGGCTGATGCCGGTGA
Organism: Triticum aestivum; assembly: GCF_018294505.1. Lineage (NCBI taxonomy): Eukaryota > Viridiplantae > Streptophyta > Magnoliopsida > Poales > Poaceae > Triticum > Triticum aestivum. The sequence continues at coordinate 14,486,946 of NC_057810.1, forward strand.
TGGACGTGTAGGCCGTTGGCTCTGTTGCCGGGGTGATGAACCGGGGCCTGAACTAGGGTTTGGCATTTGAAATGTTGCTTTTGGTTTTTTAAGTATACGAGGACAGGTTGGGGCAAATGGATGCGGCCGCGCGCTGGGCGCACGGCCACCGCATCACAGGACAGGCTCGGATCCGACCTCAAATCCCTACTCAAACGGACAGAAACCGGACAAAACGGACGTCCGTTAGGGGTCGCGCGGTGGAGTTGGTCTGAAGGATGACCAAACATTGCTGTGCATATTTTTCGCGCTCTACATACGTTATATGTTTTGAAGGGAAACAACAGGCTAGCCTTGCGCCAACGAGTCAGAGGCTACAAACATTGCTGCATGCATGGGTCATGGATATACTACATGAAACTCTTAAGTCAAGTGCTGCGTCTCCAGTATCTTTGCCCTGCTTGTGATGGATGGGGGGTCCAATCCAACGGCGGAACGGGTGGCATGGTTGGCATGCCACGCACAGACGGAGAAATGAAAAGAAATGCTACTAAAATAGAGACGTAGCAGGCACGCAGGTACAGCCAGTGATCGATCGAGCGAATCCATCCATCCATCAGGGATGCCATGACCCATGAGGGAGGCCATCGCGCACCGCGTCGCGTCGGACGTTACCCACGTAGGCAGGCAGGCAGTCAACTCTCCTGGACACCTACACGTGGCTCTGCATGGACTGGAGGCCCCCGCCGCGCCTCTCGGATCGGACCGGACCGGACCGACGGCGGCACGCTCCCGTCTACCACCCTGCGCGATGTAGTATAGACTGTAGCTATTCATGTACGTATAGTACTGACGACGGCGGCGCAGAGGCATCGGCGGAGTTGGGTGCACACATTTCCGTCCATGGAGCCCTCTCCCAGCCAAGTGGCACCTTCGCCCTGCATGCATGGCGCAAACCTATCCGCTCACGCACACATCTACTCTACGCTCCAAACAGCACAAAGACCATTCGAATCAGGCACTGGAATCAGGCAGCAAAAAAAGGATGTCACTCCATGTTGGAGCAGGAGGGCGCACTTCAACGCCAAACGATGCCAGGGTTCAATTTTGACAGGGATCGCATAGTTCAGGGTATAATCGACTGGGATTTCGACTTAAGAGTTTGTTTCACTGAACCATGTGGCGGAGAGAGGCCTGAGGCAGCTAGGGCTATAGCCCCAGGCCTAGAAACAACTTCTCTTATAATTTTATCATACAAATTATAGAAAAATCATAGAAGTTTATCACTCAACATAGCACAGCCCCAGGCGTAACCTGCATCATACAAATTATAATTTCGGATAGGAACGTGGCCAAGGGTTGGAACGACCGTCCTTGTGGATCCAACAGTTGGCCGGTCACACTACGTGTAGCGTACAACGTATTTGTCCGAACATGTTGGAATAGCTAGCGAAGAGCTTCGTAGCATATAGGACGGTCCCTTGCGTCATCACCACGCTGCATCATATGCATGTGGTAGCATGGGATCGATAACGATGCGTGCATGGGTCCATCACAAATTCAAGTGTGTCGCCCTCTTGTTACTCACGTACCATACGTACCATGCATATGCATGACTCGGGAAACACCAACTAACTAGAAGAGCGTCCATGAGAGAGACCAGAGATGTTTGTCAACAATATTTTTCGAGTGATGCTGCACGGACGAATAAAAATGCACGATCCTTGGACGACATTTCACATGAGCTGTTGATTTCCTTTTTGTTTTCCATCTGTATGGTCCATGTTAGTGTTGTGCAAGGATCGTGCAGGAATGTGTCGCTTGCGCATCACTTTCGATAATTTTTCCAATGACAACCGTAGATCGATGACTAGACCTACACCTACACATGCCCAACTAACTTCTCGGTATCAAAAGAGTCACATCAAAGCTGCCACCTTAACGAGCAAGAACCTAAAATCATCAAACACTTGTGACGCAGTCGTCCAAACTGTACTACTTTTTTAATGACGGAAATATATTAATATCGAGTAGATATGAATTACACGTGGCCTTTGTACTATCACGAACTAAAGAGCTACTCAAGACATTGAAGATTGCAACCTAGTAACATGGTAAGTGCTCTGACAATGACACGACCTGAAAGGGAATGACACATGAGCGTCGTCGTTGTTGGACCCAATAACTGTGGTCAGATCTTGAGTTTTCATCTAGGAGAGCACTCTAGATAAACTCCATGCTATGTCTTTAACAATGAAACATCGGGAACACCGCCATTGTCCGGTCCAACTAATGAAGATCGAGTTTTCGCCCCTTGAACTTAAGCTCCTGCACTAAAAAGAGCACCATCTAGCCGACATCGCACTGTTTTGTCATCACCTGTCAATACATCATCGCATGGCTACAAAGACGCACAATCCAGATGGAGACCTAGGCACACAATTAGAAGCACACCTGCGCAACACATGCCGCCGAGCAGTGCATAAGGACAGCCGCCATGTCCATGGGCCATCGGTGCCATGCCGCCGAGAGTTCAATCCACCCAACAGAGCCATTTACGAAAGTCACATGGGACACCTTGGACAAGATGAAATCCGCACATCAAGCAGAAGTTGAGTCGTCACTCATCAATTGCCATCTTTGACCCTATCGAGCACTCCAAACCTCCGCGCCGAGCAGTATAGATCTAATCACCGGAACATGCCGCTAAGAATCTCCAATACATAAGCTAAGACCAGCCGATTTTGCGCCCAGTAGAGACGATTAGCAGTGAAGGATCACATCGCCGGGAGAAAAATTACCGATGCGCGCGCAACCACACGAGATGCAAATCGTCTCCATAGATGGACCAGGAAGATGCATCGTCACCGCCGTCGAGAAACGGGAACCAAGAAAATTCACTGTCGTCGCGAATCAATGAACATAAAGCCTCCGCCACGAATCACCATCACCGTCGTTGACGCCACGACCGGCCACCGCGCTCGCCTCACAACTGCTACGCCATGGCCACCTCCGAGATGTCTCGGAGCCGCCGCCCGACGTTTGACCTCCGCCAACATTGTTGTCTAACTATCATTTCCGGCATTGTTGCCTGAGCTTGATGGTGAAGAATATACTCTTATAGCAACACGTTAGGGACTTTTCAAATTACTAGTTTGTATGTATTGGACCACTGAAATCTTTAATTTCAGATCTATACGTGTCTGTGGACCCTCGTAGAGACAGATAGATACTGTCCGGTGTACATACTACATGGTGACCGGTGGTTGGCTGAAATTGAATTCGCGGGCACTCCAGGCCAGGCTGCGTATCCTCCTCCGAGATAAGGGGAGGAATATAAATAGATAGATATATATGCCTTCAGAAAGAAACAGAATATAAATCTGACGAATATCAAGAGTGCTCGTCGTTTCATCAGAGCGCGAGAAGAGAACGGAGGAAACAGACGAGACGGTGATGGTCCTGGGCTGCGCCGGCGTGGGCCTGGCATGTCCAACGGACGGAGCCCACCGGCGTCCTATCGCCCGGCGATCGTGAGCCCCTCTTGGACTGCACCGCACACGTCCCCAACTAAACACTGACAAAATCACTCGCTAATACTGCTGCTGACAAATTCAGAATCAGTGGGGCTCGCTGCCTAAACAACATTCTGCCCATCTAAGCTCCTAGCAACTAAGAGGGTCAATGAATCGCCAACAAAAATAGTGCTCTAATACTAAGTATTAATGATCGTCAAAATTCCTAATCACAACTTACGGCCAATAATTGCCAAAAAATACTCCCTCCGTCCTATATAAAAAACGCTCTTATATTATGGGACGGAGGGAGTAGTAACACTAACAACACCTCTTCGCACAAAAAAAGGGTTGTAGAATTATTTAAGTTCTTCCACGCAAAAAGAAAGAACTATTTAAGTTCTTCTCACTACCTGCTTCTAAGAACAAATAATAATAATATTATGAATAATAATAACAATGAAGAAATCACAATTTATCTTGCCATGACAATTTCCAACGTAGGTCCAGTCCAAAAAACTGCATTGTTGATTGATCCTCAGCCAGCTTGTCCACGCGTGCATCGAGATCTGGAATAATTCTATACGTGTGCAGCGGCAGCAGCTGGAGCTGGAGCGTGTGCAGGGAGAGTAAGATAAGCCATTAATTTAGGGCAACATAATCTGTGATTAGAGCATCATGATGGAGGCCACCACCACCTGACCGCATTTCTTAATCAGCATTGTACCACCAGCCACACACACACACTAATTTACTCCTGCCTGTACACAAGTTTCCAAGAGGAATATATCGATCCTCAAAAACAAATCGGCATTGTGCGTACGTCAAATGGCTTGATTTGTATTTGTACAATAGTTTTTTCGTATTGTATCTGACAGTACGTGTATAAATATGAGGCGCGAATCTGTGGAATTTCTAGGCAAAATTAGAGATCCGCTGATTCGATGGAGTTTCTTCATAGCATCTATAACCGGACGCCTCAAACTAGCCTTAAACGTCCGGACGGTCCGCTCGGTCATTTACCGTTGACGAAAATCTGATCACGGCAAACATCTCAAACGGACCTCAAACGCCCGGTCTGACTGCTGCCCCTCGTATCTAGGCTAAACATGGGGTGGATATGGGCGTCCGGGCACATCGGCCACGTCGGACCTTGTCCACATACATTTCTCCCCATCCGCTCGTCGGACCAAGCCCTAATCACTTCATTCCACTTCTCTCCACTCCCCCCCGCCACCCATGCTCAGCTCCGGCAATCTCCGGCCATTTCCGCCATGGCGGCCAGCATATCTGACTCCGACCAGTCTGGTTTCGTTGACTGGGTGTCATCCCGTGCTTGTTGGAGGAGGCAATGGCCTTCCGCACTGCACTCCGCCCCTGCCGGGAGGGCTGCACCCAGCCGACGGCAGGATCTGTCTGGCGCGACTCCATAGCATCGGCTCAATGGGCGCTCGGATCCTTTGGGGCTGGATCATCGTGGTCCTGGTAGCCAAAAAATCTCTCCATCCTCAGCATCGGTCAAGCAGACTATGAGTCCCACCGGAACTGGTCTGCCCGCCATGGGAAAGAGAGGATAAGTGCCGCGGAGGCCCATCTCGCTGCCGACATGGAGGTGGCGGCGGCGCGGGCGGTCGCAGAGGAGGAAGTCATCCGTGCCCGCATTGTAAAGAAGCGGCAACGGACGTTTTGGAGTAAGGTTGCCATCCTCCCAAACACTATTTGATTTAATTCTTGTATTTTTCTAATTCAACAGGGTTTAACTGGACATGTCAATTTAATCATGTTTTTTTTTCATTCATGTGTTTGACAATGTTGTGAATCAAATAGGCAAATCCTTTGATTCAAACAAATTTCATAGGATTTTGGAGAGGTTGAATCATTGGGAAATTTTCTCTATAGGTAATTTTTTTCATTCACAGGCTTAAAGTAGTTAGCATTTCACTATGATCATTTCTACGATTTTTCTCGCACTCAATTTTAGAGATTTTCCTCGATCAACTCAAACCTCTTCTACGATTTAAAATCCTACATGATTCAAGAATACATATGACTCTATTTAATCTTTTTTCTTATTTCTATGTTTCGAGAATCTTGCAAATACACAAGTATCTTTTTTTATAAGAAAAAAGGTTGAAATCCCAATCTCAGCTAAGAGGCATCAGAAAAAAAATATTTTTTTTCACACAGACAATACAAACATGGACGGTGACAACGAGCATGCACACTCCATCATATGAAAGCATGCACACAAACCCTTCCTCTTATCACCTTCGAGAGTTTGAGCAGACATATCTTAAAACCGACAAAGTCATCATATACACATAATACCATAGAAAGAACAATGTGAGAAAACTAAACTAGGGTTCCAAAATCAAATAATGAAGAGTTCTAATACATGCAAGATTCTAATCTAATCAAATCAAATAAAGGTTCCCCAAATCTTTAAAATCTTCAAAATACTATATTTTCTATGGATAACAAGAAAGAGATCGAAGGAGCGTGCCTTCTAGAATAGATTGGTGACGAAATCCACGGATCAAATCGTCGGATTTGAAGGATATCTGCACATGCCGCTGCGTGCGGAACGTCCGCACTCGCAGGGATGCGCGTTATCTTATCACGAATGGGTACGTACACATGGGTGTTCTTGCAGCCGCAGCATGCACACGTTGACCATTCAAAAGGAGTGCATGCAAGCCCATCCTACTGTACGTACCTCTACTGGTAGAACTCTACTTTCTAGCCTGACCATCCTCGTGAGTCACGACTACAATAGGGGAATCAGATAGCTAGCTAGAGCTAGTCTCTATAATCAGATATCTACATGTACTACTGAAAGCAAGCTAGCTGCAGGAGCTAGTACAGAAGAGTTGTGTTTTAGCAAGTCCAACACCAAGTCCAGACGGATATGGCATTGTCATGACGGAGATGTGTGTACGAATACGGCGCCGCATGCAAGAGTCCATTGGGTACGTGACGCCGCTCACAGCTTGCGAGCTACTACTACAAGATTTTCATGTGTCACGTCGTCGCTGATATCAGCACTCTCACTCGCTGGCTCCAGTATACATTCAGACCCAAAGGAAACTAACCAGCATGCAGATGGTGTCATATATGCAGCAAGCGCAGTGCCAAGTGGCATGTGTAAATCACACTGTCACATAAGAGAAATAACAGATCTAACTCTTGTACTCCCTCCGTTCGGAATTACTTGTCGTAGAAATGGATGTATCTAGATGTATTTTAGTTCTAGATATATCCATTTCCGAGACAAGTAATTTCGAACGGAGGGAGTACAGGTGAACAAATATTAGTAGCACTTCGCGCGCACCTACGTGCGTGCATGGTCATGGAGGCATCGTTTTTTTTTTTTAGAATCCGGAGACATCAATGGATCTTTGAAATACTAGTACACTTGTTATCGGGCCCCTTGATACAATGCATGCATGACGCTGGGCCATGGTGGACACCATGCGTGCATTTCAGATTTTCAGTGGTGGTGTTGCCTGTTTGCACCATGCACCCCATGATCACGACGAGGTAACGGTACAAAACATTTGATAGCAACTGCTCTGAGGAGAGACCCTACCACTGTCCATCCTCTCGTCTCCTTCCTTCGTACCGCCAGATCTCGACTTGGCCTGACCCCAGCGTAGGTACACCGAGTTAATTGTACAGAAGTACCACAATTGAGATATTGGAAGCAGATTGGTATGAAGTTTGGTAATTTTTACGTGTCAGTACCAAGTCTGGGGCTAACCGTTACAAAAGTGTCTAAATCGCGTATACACGCGTATTGACGGTGCATCTGACCGGCGGGGCCCGCCTATCAGGTGCCGATGTGGCATGTTTTTTGCTGAAAACCCCCTTGCTTTAAATGCCCTCCCGTCCCCATCCCCATTTCGATCCAATCGAAACAGAGAGGGCTACGGTTCATTGCCACCGCCGTCTCGAGACTACAATGCCGCCCCCACGACGCATCCACTGTCGTCGCTGGCTCCCTCCATCGCCGGCCCTGAGCTCCCCTGCGACCGCCGCCTCCCTCCGTCGCCCGTCTCTTCCGGTGCCCGTGTGCCCATCCGTCGCCGGCCCCTCCGCGCCGACCCGTCCCCGCCGGCTTTCTCCTGCCTGACGCCAATGACGAGGATACGAGCGCGAGCGGCGACGCCGCTGAGCAGTCCTTCGCGCCCGCCATGCGGTGGCTCGACGCGCAGCCGAGGAGGTCGGCCATCTACATGGCGCTCAGGAGCGAGGCGCCGGTGAGGGTGGAGCACCTGGGCGAGCTCACGCTCAGGCCGGAGTTCTTCGGGACATGCTTCCTCTAGGCGCCGGTGACGGCGGATCACCTTGGCGAGCTCATGCTCGGGCTGGAGCTCTCCTGGGCACGCTTCTTCGAGCTCGTGGCCATGGTGGCCACGGCCGGCTGACGACGGTTCGCTCAAGTACGACAGCTGCGGCAGCGGGAAAAGAGGAAAAGAGAGGGGAATGGAGGAGGGCTCACTGGGGAGCTCGAATCCGAGCTCAGGGAAGCCGGGGGCGGATCGTGGCGGTGGGAACCGGTGGCGGACGGCGGTGACCCGAGGTGAGGATGGAGAGGAAGAGGAACCTCCTGGTGGCGCCCATGGAGCCGGGACAGAAGGAGGAGAAAGGGAAGAGAAAGGGCGTCACAGGGTTGTTGCCATCGTCGGCCGGCGGCGCTTCGGTGGCGAGGTCGCCGGTGCTGCTAATGCCGTTGTCGCTGCTCTGCTGCTGTTGCTGCTAGCCGCTGCTGCCGCTGCCATGCAGAGGAAAGGGAGAAAGCAAGGGGGTTTTCAGCAAAAAACATGCCACGTCGGCACCTGACAAGCGGGCCTCGCCGGTCAGATACACCGTCAATACGCGTTTATACGCGGTTTAGACCTTTTTGTAATGGCTAGCCCTAGACTTGATACTGACACGTAAAATTATCAAACTTTGTACTAATCTGCTTCGTATGGCATGCCCAGTGGGCCCACTCCCCTCTCGTACCTCATGTTCATCTTCCCTCTGAAAAAGAAAAAGCAAAGGAGAAAGATAAACATGTGTCCTGTGCCTCCCTCCCTCGTATCATATCTATCTCGATCCATCGTCGTCCTGCTTGCTGAATTATCGTCAGTGGCCAGTACTCGTGTCTCCAATCGTCTCTCGTGATGTACGGCATCCAGCTCCTTGATTGCTACTCAGTACTCACTAATCATGAATTTGCCCTACTCGATCAATAACTTAATGACGTGCGTGCATGCATGATTAGACCATGCAATGCACGATGCGTCTATCCCTAGATCGACTCTAGGCAGCTGTAGGCAGATCGATCGTGCATGTCTAACAAACTACTTATAGTACGATCGATTTCATCGGCAACTGCGTCTGCATGCTTGTGTACCTACGCACGCACGGCACCAAATACGTGACTACGATCCGTGCTGATCGTCGTCCCTCGATCCACTGGCACCCGTGCGCGCTCCGGTGGATTGACCAAGAATTTAACTCGAAAGTCACGTAATGTACGGCGGGGAAGGTCAAGCCCACGTGACATCGTGCAGATTAATTCCTCTGCGTCTCAAGTCCGAGCGTACTGGAGGCCGAAAGCGAGCGGGCAGTGGCTGCATGGCGCGGTATGGAAGCATGTACCGCAGCAACGCAGGCTGGTGTGAAGCCGTGAGTGAAGTCAGAGAATGCACGCTCTCTTGTCACCGTCCATAGATTATTTGCAACTTAACTTATGCATTTGGCACGTTGTCTCTCTTGCTAGTCTAGCTAAAAGATCGGTACAGAACTACTAGTACGACTGTTTTGTACTCCATGTTAATTCTATCCAGTTGGAGTATACGTAGTACCTTTCGCCTTAACTTTGCCAGTCCAAAGTCAAATCTGAGTTCACCGGTCTCCGGTGGTGCTGCTGTATGTTCAAAGTCAAATTTGCCTTTATGTCACGTAGCCATTTGAGGTTAGACTCTGCCAACAATGCCTTGCTAGCTACTGGTAGCTAGCTCTAGCGCGCGATACTTGTACAAGTAAATCCCATAATTTTTTGCATGCATGCCCCCGCCTAGATGGCAGTAACCAGTAGACAATGCACTCGTTCTCACATACATGAGCGGATCAAAACATGTACTCTCTCGTTCGGAAATACTTGTCCGAGAAATGGATGTATCTAGACATATCTTAGTTCTAGATACATCCATTTTTATTCATTTATGCGACAAGTAATTCCGGACGAAGATAGTATATATATTTAAAGTAAATTTGTAAAATATATTTAAAGTAAATTTGTAATGTTCCATTTATTCCTAGTAGAATGTATGCAACGTGCTCGTACCCTTTTTGGTAGTGTACGTAACTGATTTCATCGAGAAACAAGAATGCCAGTGAACCTCCAGCCTCCTCTGATTTCATCAAGAAACAAGAATGCCAGTGAACCTCCAGCCTCCTCAGCGATTTCGCATTCCTGGCCGTTGGATCTGGCGGCTTGATGTGTTTTCGGCCGTTGGATCCGGAGGTGGGAGGAGTTGGGCCGTCGGATCGGAGAGGGGTAACTGTAGGAATGAATAGTTACCTCCCGCTGTAAAAATCCCCGTGCCACCGCGCGTAATTCCATTGCCCCCCCCAGGGAATTTTAGTCATTTCATTGTTGGGTATAAAATGTCGCCGGCTCCTCTAGTAGAACCCTAGCCGCCTCTTCTCTCCCCTTCCCAGCCGCTCGCCCGTCTCGCCCGCCCTGCCCCGCCCGTCCCGCCCGCCCTGCCCCGCCCGCCCCGCCCCGCCAGTCCCGCTCGCCCCGTCTCTCCCGCCCCGCCCCGCCCGTCCCGCTCGCCATGGCCATGGCCGATGACCGTGGCCCCGTCGTCCCACCCTTCCCGCTCGCCGTGGCCGTGGCCGATGACCGCGCCACCAGGGACCGTGGCCACTCGATGAGGAGACCTTGGCGGCAGACCCCTCATCGCGGAGCTAGCCCTCCCGCTGGTGCCACGCTGCGCCGCGATGCCACTGGCTTGGAGGCCCGTGTTCAGGCAGCCGACGCGGCGTCGTCGTCGCCGGATGCGATGACGGGCTCTCAGGGGACCCCTTGGCAGGGGGACCGTCACGGCTTCCGGCGGCGCCAAGCCGTAGATCTGAGCCGTCGTTTACACTTCGGTTTCGGTTTGGTGCCTCCACTCCTCACCGCCTCTCCCTCTCTGATCTTGTTTGTTTGTAGGCCTGGGCTTGTAGGTTATTTGTCTTCTCTGTTTGTAGATGTTGTTGGATTCAGACCATAGTCCAAAGATGGGGGCCTTTTGTGCTCTCAGATTTGGCTATATTCCAAGTATTAGGATTTCTCTCAGGTCTGGCTAGGTTCCAAAGATGGCCACAGAGCCTTCTATGCTCTCAGGTTTGGCTAGATTCCAAGTATTTGGATTTTTTGGGTCAATGGTCTGGCTAGGTTCCAAAGATGGCCATCTCTCTGTGGCCTTTTGTGCTGCCTTGCTTGGACTCGATGGGAGAGAGATAAGGGTTGGGCTAGGTTCCAAATATGGCCACTTTTCTGTGGCCTTTTGTGCTGCCTTGCTTGGACTTGATGGGAGAGAGAAGGGTTTGGCTAGGTTCCAAATATTGGGATCTTTTGGAAGTTAAGGTACTTTTGGGCAGTGTTGTTTTGTTTACTAAATTCTCCAGTTATTTTTAGTTTCAATTAGGCTCTGTGTAGTGATTATCTCGACTGGCCTCTGTGTAGAATTGAATTAGTTATCAAGACTATACCATCGTGATGTGTAATTACAGATTATTTTAGTGTTATAATTTGTTATGACTTCCATGATTTACAGTATTGACATATTGAGCTTGTATGCCCTTTCCATGAATTGAGTTCTATATAAGTCTTGGAAATGCATTGACATGGTTCTGGTAGCCATTATGATGCATGATGCACCACAATGTCAGTTCCTTTCTATCACTGGTTTTTTGATAAATCTTGCTGCAGTGAAACCCAAAGAACGATATGGATGTGAATGAAAAGGGTACTATTTATTGTCTTATAGTGGCCTGACATGCTATCGAATTTGTTTAGTAACTAAAAAGGCTGACCACTCTTGCAATGAATCTTTAAATCTTCCATTACATTTGGTCATAAGATTTTACTTTGTTTTGCCAGGAGAGTTTCACTTCATGTAGCTACTACTGTTGGAAATATGCCCTAGAGGCAATAATAAAAGTATTATTATATTTCATTGTTCATGATAATTGTCTTTTATTCATGCTATAACTGTATTATCCGGAAATCGTAATACACGTGTGAATACTTAGACCACACAATGTCCCTGGTAAGCCTCTAGTTGACCAGCTCGTTGTGATCAACAGATAGTCATGGTTTCCTGACTATGGACATTGGATGTCGTTGATAACGGGATCACATCATTAGGAGAATGATGTGATGGACAAGACCCAATCCTAAGCATAGCATAAAAGATCGTGTAGTTCGTTTTGCTAGAGCTTTGCAAGTGTCAAGTATCTCTTCCTTCGACCATGAGATCGTGTAACTCCCGGATACCGTAAGAGTGCCTTGGGTGTACCAAACGTCACAACGTAACTGGGTGACTATAAAGGTGCATTACAGGTATCTCCGAAAGTAGCTGTTGGGTTGACACGGATCGAGACTGGGATTTGTCACTCCGTATGACGGAGAGGTATCTCTGGGCCCACTCGGTAATGCATCATCATATTGAGCTCAATGTGACCAAGGTGTTGGACACGGGATCATGCATTACGGTACGAGTAAAGTGACTTGCCGGTAACGAGACTGAACAAGGTATTGGGATACCGACGATCGAGTCTCGGGCAAGTAACGTACCGATTGACAAAGGGAATTGCATACAGGGTTTGATCGAATCCTCGACATAGTGGTTCATCCGATGACAACATCGAGGAGCATGTGGGAGCCATCATGGGTATCCAGATCCCGCTGATGGTTATTGACTGAGAGAGTCTCGGTCATGTCTGCATGTCTCCCGAACCCGTAGGGTCTACACACTTAAGGTTCAGTTACGCTAGGGTTATAGGGATATGTATATGCAGTAACCCGAATGTTGTTCGGAGTCCCGGATGAGATCCCGGACGTCACGAGGAGTTCCGGAATGGTCCGGAGGTAAAGATTTATATATGGGAAGTCCTGTTTCGGGCATCGGGACAAGTTTCGGGGTTATCGGTATTGTACCGGGACCACCGGAAGGGTCCCGGGGGTCCACCGGGTGGGTCCACCTGTCCCGGGGGGCCACATGGGCTGTAAGGGGGTGCGCCTTGGCCTAATGGGCCAAGGGCACCAGCCCCACATAGGCCCATGCGCCTAGGGTTTAAGGGGGCAAGAGTCCTAGGAGGGTAAGGCACCTCCTAGGTGCCTTGGGGGGAGGGAAAACCCCCCTTGGCCGCCGCACCCCCTAGGAGATTGGATCTCCTAGGGCCGGCCACCCCCCCTTGGCACCCCTATATATAGTGGGGGAGAGGAGGGACTTCATACCTGAACGCCCTGGCCTTTGGTTGCCTCCTTCTCCCTCCCCAACACCTCCTCCACCTCCATAGTGCTTAGCGAAGCTCTGCCGGAGTACTGCAGCTCCATCAACACCACGCCGTCGTGCTGCTGCTGGTGCCATCTCCCTCAACCTCTCCTCCCTTCCTTGCTGGATCAAGAAGGAGGAGACGTGGCTGTTCCGTACGTGTGTTGAACGCGGAGGTGCCGTCCGTTTGGCGCTGGTCATCGGTGATTTGGATCACGTCGAGTACGACTACATCATCACCTTGCAAGCTTCCGCACGCGATCTACAAGTGGTATGTAGATGCAAACTCTCTCCCTAGACTCGTTGCTTAGATGAACTCATAGATGGATCTTGGTGAAACCGTAGGAAAAATTTTAATTTTCTGCAACGTTCCCCAACAGTGGCATCATGAGCTAGGTCTATGCGTAGTTCTCTTTGCACGAGTAGAACACAACTTTGTTGTGGGCGTGGATTTTGTCATCTTACTTGCCTCTACTAGTCTTTTCTTGCTCAACGGTATTGTGGGATGAAGCGGCCCGGACCAACCTTACACGTACTCTTACGTGAGACCGGTTCCACCGACTGACATGCACAAGTTGCATAAGGTGGCTGGCGGGTGTCTGTCTCTCCCACCTTAGTTGGAGCGGAATCGATGAACAGGGCCCTTATGAAGGGTAAATAGAAGTTGACAAAATCACGTTGTGGTGATTCGTAGGTAAGAAAACGTTCTTGCTAGAACCCAATTGCAGCCACGTAAAAGATGCAACAACAATTAGAGGACGTCTAACTTGTTTTTGCAGCGATTGATCATGTGATGTGATATGGCCAGAAGTTGTGATGAATGATGAATTGTGATGTATGAGATCATGTTCTTTGTAATAGGATTCACGACTTGCATGTCGATGAGTATGACAACCGGCAGGAGCCATAGGAGTTGTCATTATTTTTTGTATGACCTGCGTGTCATTGAATAACGCCATGTAAACTACTTTACTTTATTGCTAAACGTTAGTCATAGAAGTAGAAGTAGTCGTTGGCGTGACAACTTCATGAAGACACGATGATGGAGATCATGATGATGGAGATCATGGTGTCAAGCCGGTGACAAGATGATCATGGAGCCCCGAAGATGAAGATCAATGGAGCTATATGATATTGGCCATATCATGTCACAACTATATAATTGCATGTGATGTTTATTATGTATTATGCATCTTGTTTACTTAGGACGACGGTAGTAAATAAGATGATCCCTTATAAAATTTCAAGAAGTGTTCTCCCCTAACTGTGCACCGTTGCTACAGTTCGTCGTTTCTAAGCACCACGTGATGATCGGGTGTGATGGATTCTTACGTTCACATACAACGGGTGTAAGACAGTTTTACACAGCGAAAACACTTAGGGTTAACTTGACGAGCCTAGCATGTGCAGACATGGCCTCGGAACACGGAGACCGAAAGGTCGAACACGAGTCGTATGGAAGATACGATCAACATGAAAATGTTCACCGACGATGACTAGTCCGTCTCACGTGATGATCGGACACGGACTAGTCGACTCGGATCGTGTAACACTTAGATGACTAAAGGGATGTCTAATCTAAGTGGGAGTTCATAATTTGATTAGAACTTTATTATCATGAACTTAGTCTAAAACCTTTGCAAATATGTCTTGTAGATCAATGGCCAACGCTAATGTCAACATGAACTTCAACGCGTTCCTAGAGAAAACCAAGCTGAAAGATGATGGCAGCAACTATACGGACTGGGTCCGGAACCTGAGGATCATCCTCATAGCTGCCAGGAAACAATATGTCCTAGAAGGACCGCTAGGTGACGCTCCCGTCCCAGAGAACCAAGACATTATGAATGCTTGGCAGTCTCGCGCTGATGATTACTCCCTCGTTCAGTGCGGCATGCTTTACAGCTTAGAACCGGGGCTCCAAAAGCGTTTTGAGCATCACGGAGCATATGAGATGTTCGAAGAGCTGAAACTAGTTTTTCAAGCTCATGCCCGGGTCGAGAGATATGATGTCTCCGACAAGTTCTACAGTTGTAAGATGGAGGAGAACAGTTCTGTCAGTGAGCACATCCTGAAGATGTCTGGGTTGCACAACCGTATGACCCAGCTGAACATTAACCTCCCAGATGAGGCGGTCATTGACAGAATCCTCCAGTCGCTCCCACCAAGCTACAAGAGCTTTGTGATGAACTACAACATGCAGGGAATGGAAAAGACCATTCCTGAAGTGTTCTCGATGCTGAAGTCAGCAGAGGCTGAAATCAAGAAAGAACATCAAGTGTTGATGGTCAATAAGACCACTAAGTTCAAGAAGGGCAAGGGTAAGAAGAACTTCAAGAAGGACGGCAAAGATGTTGCCGCGCCTGGTAAGCCAGTTACCGGGAAGAAGTCAAAGAATGGACCCAAGCCTGAGACTGAGTGCTTTTATTGCAAGGGGAAGGGTCACTGGAAGCGGAACTGCCCCAAATACTTAGCGGATAAGAAGGCCGGCAACACCAAAGGTATATTTGATATACATGTGATTGATGTGTACCTTACCAGTACTCGTAGTAACTCCTGGGTATTTGATACCGGTGCCGTTGCTCATATTTGTAACTCACAGCAGGAGCTGCGGAATAAACGGAGACTGGCGAAGGACGAGGTGACGATGCGCGTCGGGAATGGTTCCAGAGTCGATGTGATCGCCGTCGGCACGCTGCCTCTACATTTACCTACGGGATTAGTTTTGAACCTTAATAATTGTTATTTAGTGCCAAGTTTGAGCATGAACATTGTATCTGGATCTCGTTTAATACGAGATGGCTACTCATTTAAGTCTGAGAATAATGGTTGTTCGATTTATATGAGAGATATGTTTTATGGTCATGCTCCGATGGTCAATGGTTTATTCTTAATGAATCTCGAGCGTAATATTACACATGTTCATAGTGTAGATGCCAAAAGATTTAAAGTTGATAACGATAGTCCCACATACTTGTGGCACTGCCGCCTTGGTCACATTGGTGTCAAGCGCATGAAGAAGCTCCATGCCGATGGACTTTTAGAGTCTCTTGATTATGAATCGTTTGACACGTGCGAACCATGCCTCTTAGGTAAAATGACCAAGACTCCGTTCTCCGGAACAATGGAGCGAGCAACCAACTTGTTGGAAATCATACATACCGATGTGTGCGGTCCAATGAGCGTTGAGGCTCGCGGAGGATATCGTTATGTTCTCACTCTCACAGATGACTTGAGTAGATATGGGTATGTCTACTTAATGAAACACAAGTCTGAGACCTTTGAAAAGTTCAAGGAATTTCAGAATGAGGTGGAGAATCAACGTGACCGAAAGATAAAATTCTTACGATCAGATCGTGGAGGAGAATACTTAAGTCACGAATTTGGTACACACTTAAAGAAATGTGGAATCGTTTCACAGCTCACGCCGCCTGGAACACCTCAGCGAAACGGTGTGTCCGAACGTCGTAATCGCACTCTATTGGATATGGTGCGGTCTATGATGTCTCTTACCGATTTACCGCTATCATTTTGGGGATACGCTCTAGAGACAGCTACATTCACTTTAAATAGGGCACCGTCTAAATCCGTTGAGACGACACCGTATGAATTATGGTTTGGAAAGAAACCTAAGCTGTCGTTTCTAAAAGTTTGGGGATGCGAAGCTTATGTCAAGAAACTTCAACCTGAAAAGCTCGAACCCAAGTCGGAAAAATGCGTATTCATAGGATACCCTAAGGAAACTATAGGGTATACCTTCTACTTAAGATCCGAAGGCAAGATCTTTGTTGCCAAGAACGGATGCTTTCTGGAAAAAGAGTTTCTCTCGAAAGAAGTAAGTGGGAGGAAAGTAGAACTCGATGAAGTACTACCTCTTGAGCGGGATAGTGACGCAGCACAGGAAACCGTTCCTGTGATGCCCACACCAACTGAAGAGGAAAACCATGATAATGATCAAAGTACTTCGGATCAAGTTACTGCTGAACTTCGTAGGTCCACAAGGACACGTTCCGCACCAGAGTGGTACGGCAACCCTGTCCTGGAAATCATGTTGTTAGACAACAATGAACCTTCGAACTATGAAGAAGCAATGGCGGGCCCGGATTCCAACAAATGGCTTGAAGCCATGAAATCCGAGATAGAATCCATGTATGAAAACAAAGTATGGACTTTGACAGACTTGCCCGATGATCGGCGAGCGATAGAAAACAAATGGATCTTTAAGAAGAAGACGGACGCGGATGGTAATGTTACCATCTATAAAGCTCGACTTGTCGCTAAGGGTTATCGACAGGTTCAAGGGATTGACTACGACGAGACATTCTCTCCCGTAGCGAAGCTAAAGTCCGTCCGAATCATGTTAGCAATTGCCGCATACTATGATTATGAGATATGGCAGATGGACGTCAAAACAGCATTCCTTAACGGGCATCTTAAGGAAGAACTGTATATGATGCAGCCGGAAGGTTTTGTCGATCCTCGGAACGCTAACAAAGTATGCAAGCTCCAGCGATCCATTTATGGACTGGTGCAAGCATCTCGGAGTTGGAACATTCGCTTTGATGAGATGATCAAAGCGTTTGGGTTTATGCAGACTTATGGAGAAGCCTGCGTTTACAAGAAAGTGAGTGGGAGCTCTGTAGCATTTCTCATATTATATGTAGATGACATACTCCTGATGGGAAATAATATAGAATTTCTGGACAGCATTAAGGCCTACTTGAATAAGTGTTTTTCAATGAAGGACCTTGGAGAAGCTGCTTATATATTAGGCATCAAGATCTATAGAGATAGATCGAGACGCCTCATAGGTCTTTCACAAAGCACATACCTTGATAAGATTTTGAAGAGATTCAGAATGGATCAGTCCAAGAAGGGGTTCTTGCCTATGTTACAAGGTATGAGACTGAGCTCAGCTCAGTCACCGACCACGGCAAAAGATAAAGAAGAGATGAGTGTCATCCCCTATGCTTCAGCCATAGGATCTATTATGTATGCCATGCTGTGTACCAGACCCGATGTAAACCTTGCCGTAAGTTTGGTAGCAAGATACCAAAGTAATCCCGGCAAGGAACACTGGACAGCGGTCAAGAATATCCTGAAGTACCTGAAAAGGACAAAGGACATGTTTCTCGTTTATGGAGGAGACGAAGAGCTCGTCGTAAAGGGTTACGTCGACGCTAGCTTCGACTCAGATCTGGATGACTCTAAGTCACAAACCGGATACGTGTATATGTTGAATGGTGGAGCAGTAAGCTGGTGCAGCTGCAAGCAGAGCGTCGTGGCGGGATCTACGTGTGAAGCGGAGTACATGGCAGCCTCGGAGGCAGCACATGAAGCGATTTGGGTGAAGGAGTTCATCACCGACCTAGGAGTCATACCCAATGCGTCGGGGCCGATCAAACTCTTCTGTGACAACACTGGAGCTATTGCCCTCGCAAAGGAGCCCAGGTTTCACAAGAAGACCAGGCACATCAAGCGTCGTTTCAACTCCATCCGTGAAAATGTTCAAGATGGAGACATAGAGATTTGCAAAGTGCACACGGATCTGAATGTCGCAGATCCGCTGACTAAACCTCTCTCGCGTGCAAAACATGATCAACACCAGAACTCTATGGGTGTTCGATTCATCACAATGTAACTAGATTAGTGACTCTAGTGCAAGTGGGAGACTGTTGGAAATATGCCCTAGAGGCAATAATAAAAGTATTATTATATTTCATTGTTCATGATAATTGTCTTTTATTCATGCTATAACTGTATTATCCGGAAATCGTAATACACGTGTGAATACTTAGACCACACAATGTCCCTGGTAAGCCTCTAGTTGACCAGCTCGTTGTGATCAACAGATAGTCATGGTTTCCTGACTATGGACATTGGATGTCGTTGATAACGGGATCACATCATTAGGAGAATGATGTGATGGACAAGACCCAATCCTAAGCATAGCATAAAAGATCGTGTAGTTCGTTTTGCTAGAGCTTTGCAAGTGTCAAGTATCTCTTCCTTCGACCATGAGATCGTGTAACTCCCGGATACCGTAAGAGTGCCTTGGGTGTACCAAACGTCACAACGTAACTGGGTGACTATAAAGGTGCATTACAGGTATCTCCGAAAGTAGCTGTTGGGTTGACACGGATCGAGACTGGGATTTGTCACTCCGTATGACGGAGAGGTATCTCTGGGCCCACTCGGTAATGCATCATCATATTGAGCTCAATGTGACCAAGGTGTTGGACACGGGATCATGCATTACGGTACGAGTAAAGTGACTTGCCGGTAACGAGACTGAACAAGGTATTGGGATACCGACGATCGAGTCTCGGGCAAGTAACGTACCGATTGACAAAGGGAATTGCATACAGGGTTTGATCGAATCCTCGACATAGTGGTTCATCCGATGACAACATCGAGGAGCATGTGGGAGCCATCATGGGTATCCAGATCCCGCTGATGGTTATTGACTGAGAGAGTCTCGGTCATGTCTGCATGTCTCCCGAACCCGTAGGGTCTACACACTTAAGGTTCAGTTACGCTAGGGTTATAGGGATATGTATATGCAGTAACCCGAATGTTGTTCGGAGTCCCGGATGAGATCCCGGACGTCACGAGGAGTTCCGGAATGGTCCGGAGGTAAAGATTTATATATGGGAAGTCCTGTTTCGGGCATCGGGACAAGTTTCGGGGTTATCGGTATTGTACCGGGACCACCGGAAGGGTCCCGGGGGTCCACCGGGTGGGTCCACCTGTCCCGGGGGGCCACATGGGCTGTAGGGGGGTGCGCCTTGGCCTAATGGGCCAAGGGCACCAGCCCCACATAGGCCCATGCGCCTAGGGTTTAAGGGGGCAAGAGTCCTAGGAGGGTAAGGCACCTCCTAGGTGCCTTGGGGGGAGGGAAAACCCCCCTTGGCCGCCGCACCCCCTAGGAGATTGGATCTCCTAGGGCCGGCCACCCCCCCTTGGCACCCCTATATATAGTGGGGGAGAGGAGGGACTTCATACCTGAACGCCCTGGCCTTTGGTTGCCTCCTTCTCCCTCCCCAACACCTCCTACACCTCCATAGTGCTTAGCGAAGCTCTGCCGGAGTACTGCAGCTCCATCAACACCACGCCGTCGTGCTGCTGCTGGTGCCATCTCCCTCAACCTCTCCTCCCTTCCTTGCTGGATCAAGAAGGAGGAGACATGGCTGTTCCGTACGTGTGTTGAACGCGGAGGTGCCGTCCGTTCGGCGCTGGTCATCGGTGATTTGGATCACGTCGAGTACGACTACATCATCACCTTGCAAGCTTCCGCACGCGATCTACAAGTGGTATGTAGATGCAAACTCTCTCCCTAGACTCGTTGCTTAGATAAACTCATAGATGGATCTTGGTGAAACCGTAGGAAAAATTTTAATTTTCTTCAACGTTCCCCAACAACTACACCAGGAGAATTGTATGCTTGCGCCGAGGAAAATGTTATGCCGACTGTGGCCAAGTGCCCTGAACTCACCTATGCCCGGTATGGATGGCTTTTCAATTTGGCGCCATTACTTCTAGATTGTAATCCTACTTGACTTTTGCATCAGTGATAAGTGAAGTTCTCTACATTCCTCGATTTTTAGTGTTAGGAGAAAAAATATGTATCCTTAGTTACCTCTTCCTACATTTTTGGTTTGCCTTTTTTGACCCAAATAAACCACACCTTTACCATATTTTACACTGATGTCATATTTATCGTTGCATAGTTTGGAAGTTCAGTTCAGTTCAAAAGATCATCCCGTATGACCAGAAACTGTTTATGTTCGGATTATAAATCATATGCAATTTAATGTTTTTAAATGGATAGGGTGATTGACAATAGATAAATGATATTAGCTTTGCATTGCGGATTATTTCCTTTTTTGGCTATAGGTTTTAGCCATTGAATTTAACTATAGGTTTGTTTCTATAACTTGTTCGCCTTTAGAACATGATTTTGCGTGGCTTACAAAAGAAAAGAGTGAATGGTTGGTGTGTGCGAGTGCACCGTGGGTCTGATCTAGATTGTTTTAGCTCGGATTTTGTCGTGTTTTCTACCTCTTATTTCGCTTTGGGTGCGGTGTTAGGCGTTCCTTCCTTTGATTGTAGCTACCTTCTTTTCTTTCTCTTCTTCTTCTGCTTTCATTTTTCTTTTGTTTGTCTTTGCCTTAGCATTGAAATGCATATCTACTGTTTTTGCAGGTAATCTTGGTGTGAGCTCAAGGTAAAAGGCAAAGCCTGAAGATAGGCAATTCACGTGCCCCATCGGTCGGAAGCCATTCTTGCTAGGGCGATGATGATTGGCCGTGGCTGAAATAAGTGTGCCTTTGAGCAATCGAGGCACCTGTGGGTATCAAGTTGGATCCTCCCTCTTGTCTCTAGAATCCTTTTTCATCCTGTGATACTTATTGTTCTGCCCTTGGATGGTCATTCTTGTTGAGTGATAACCAGGGCAGCTCAACTGTATAAACAGGTTGATCTGGTGATAAGAGATGACGGGGGTAGGTTATATGATCGAGGAAAGGCGAATCTGAGCCCACTATGCATTGAACCCTGGACTCTTTTTATTTGTATTTAAAGGTGTTGCTTATCGAGAAACAAGAATGTCAGTGAACCTCCAGCCTCCTCAGCGATTTCGCATTCTCGGTCGTTGGATCTGGCCGTTTGATGTGTTTTCGGCCGTTGGATCCAGAGGTGGGAGGAGCTGGGCCGCCGGATCGGAGAGGGGTAACTGTAGGAATGGATAGTTACCTCCCGCTGTAAAAATCCTATGCCTCGCCTGTAATTCACGTGCCCCATCGGTCAGAAGCCATTCTTGCTAGGGCGATGATGATTGCCTTGGCTGAAATAAGTGTGCCTTTGAGCAATCGAGGCACCTGTGGGTATCAAGTTGGATCCTCCCTCGTGTCTCTAGAATCCTTTTTGATCTTGTGATACATGTTGTTCTGTCCATGGATGGTCATTCTTGTTCAGTGATAACCAGGGCAGCTCAACTGTATAAACAGATTGATCTGGTGATAAGAGATGACGGGGTAGGTAATATGATTGAGGAAAGGCGAATCTGAGCCCACTATGCAATGGACCTTGAACCCTTTTTATTTGATTTAAAGGTGTTGCTTATTTATGCTCCGGTGTTTATAGTCGTCTTATGTATAGACCTCTTCTCTCTTATATCTTTATTGCATATAAGTTGTTCTTGATCTTTTATTGTTTGTTGTTGGTCCTTAATTTAATCTGGTTAAGAGTAAGAGTCGTGGGAATTATTAGATCATAAATAAGCAACACCTTTAAATACAAATACCAACTTCTACTTGTGTGTTGGAGAATTATTAGATCCTTTTCTGCATTAATACTCGCATCCACTCTTTCTTCTTTGGTTTACTGTTTGCCTCAATGTACCCAACTTTTCTGGTGGACCAAATGCCTAGCAACACCATGTAATATAGGAAGGAAAGAAAAGTGAGTATACGACATAATGTTGGCATTTTTCATATGGTGAAGTTCTGATTTTGTACTTAATCTAAACCATTAGTGCTATGTTTTACTTTGTTGGTAACCTGTCCATTTGTAAGCATCCTGCCCTTCTCAGTTTCAGTGGAACTTAATAATATCATCTCTCATTATTTTTGTCCCTCGTTATTTTATATCATATGAAAGTTGTTTACACATCGGTATCTTTTTGCAGAAAGGACTGCATACATTGGACACTTGACTGGAGGTTTAATTCAAGTGACATTGTCTTAACTAACTGTGAGTGAGTTTACATTAATCTATCATTACAAAATGCTTTCTTCTGTTCTTCCAGTCTGCATGCTTTGTGACCTTACAACTTCTCCAAGATGGCAATATATCTGCTTATGACTATTCTAATTGTTCTCATGGTTGCTTTCCCTTTCGACGACTCATATGCATGATATGTCTTATCCTTAAACTTCTTATATCACATTTTGTTTTAAATCTCCCCACAATACAAAACAATAGTTACTTTAAACCATATGCAAGCCCATTTTACATGAAAGTTTCTGGTTTTATCACACTGCATTGTCCACCGATGAATAGAACCTATACAGATTGTTGTATGAATATCATCACCTTTTTTAAAGTTTATTGCCTTCAATGGTATGTACTACTATTTTCTTTGACATATAACAATGGATAGAATGTGCACAGTTGTGTTTCTATAGTTATTTGCCCTTCATAATTTTGTTTTACCCGCTTAATGATTGTCATTCAGAATTTAGATGTTTTTTGGATGAAAAATGATGTTTCATTCTTTTAGTAGTCCACCGGATAGTCCAAAATCTCTTTTACATAGTTAAGTATTTGTTGGTAACTCAGAAGTGGTTGTTCATAAGTAATTGTGCATGCATGTTTAGTTATGTACCTCAAGCTTTATTGTAGTCTGCAAGAAGTTTCCTACTGTTCCACTCCTCTTTTCATTGGTTACCGCTAATGGCAGTAGCATGTTAGGCTTCCAACTCTATAAATTATAGAGTAACGATGCATGGTAGATCGGCAAACTAGGTCCATCCCTCTCTCTCGATTGTGAGATTTTTTCCAAGTTATAGTTGCTCTGCTATAGGTTGCTCTCCTACGAAATGCTCTGTTTCAGTTTAGTTAGAACACTAGCTCGTGTACTCCAGGAGCCGAACCACACACGTACTCAAGCACACACACATACACAAAGATGTCGACGACTGCACATGGCCGAGCTGGATGGAACTATGATTCCTTGGTCGCTTGCCGTGGTCGCGGGTGGCCTCCTCCGTTGTTCCCCATTCGATCTGGCGCTTGCATGGTATTTCGAAGAACTCTTTTAATGGGGCATTGTATGATGTGCTATGGAAGTAAAGGATTAAGTTTGAGGCCTCCCCTTGTATCTAGGGAAAAAAATCATTGTTATGCATTATTCTTAGTGGCAATGCTTCTGCAAATCAGCTTATTCTAGATGTCGGTGTCATGATGGTGGTTCACCCCTTACATGTTGGATAATTCTCATATTCCAAGCTTTTATGTCGTATTTCAAGCTTGTAACGATATGTACACCTGAAACTTTTTTTTGGGATATACTCCCAGACTTCTTAAATTGGTGTACACCTTTTCCTTGAACCATGTACACCTTCTTGCAGCAAATGTTTGTTTTCTATTTCCTCCTTCCTTTATCCTAGGAAAAAGATAAAACATTCTGTCTTTGTGCTAATATTATTTCAAGCTTGTAACGATATGTACACCTGATTTTTTTTGGGATATACTCCCAGACTTCTTAAATTGGTGTACACCTTTTCCTTGAACCATGTACACCTTCTTGCAGCAAATGTCTGTTTTCTATTTCCTCCTTCCTTTATCCTAGGAAAAAGATAAAACATTCTGTCTTTGTGCTAATATTATTTCAAGCTTGTAACGATATGTACACCTGATTTTTTTTGGGATATACTCCCAGACTTCTTAAATTGGTGTACACCTTTTCCTTGAACCATGTACACCTTCTTGCAGCAAATGTCTGTTTTCTATTTCCTCCTTCCTTTATCCTAGGAAAAAGATAAAACATTATGTCTCTGTGCTAATATTAGCGCACCCTTTTTTAGTCCGGGCTCTGTGCTAATAATGCTAGATTTAAGTATACTGTTGTTTGCTTAGCGCCTTGTTGGCGTTTGTGGATTAGACAATGAATCATTCTAGAAGGTATACATCTCTGTTCATTTTTAGGGTTGCTACTATTTTTTTGTTATACCTCTGTTTGATCCTCATAACACTCTTTATTTGCTGCTTGCATTTAGGAAATGGAATGAAATTAACTCACTGCTATTATTACATTAAAAAAATTGCTACTGCAGATATGTGTGTTGATTAGAAGCAGTCCTTTTTGGGACAAAAATCAGTCATATTTCGTTTGTCTTTTAATATTTTTCCCATTACGAAGAAATACTGAGTTGCCGGTTACTTTCTTGTGCTGACAGTATGATATGCCACATTCATCTATAGGTATATCAGCATCAAATGGAAAAAGAAAGCATCCAAAATGTTATTCAGAAAGAACAAGTGAACCAAGTACCTGGAGTGATCTTTTGCTTTCTTTTCGATACTTAAAATGGCGAAATACGTTGATTCTAGAAGGTCAGATCTTCGTCGATGTTGCCCGGCATGTTGGCTTCATGTGACAAGGCGGGCGAATCCACTCCTATGCCGCCATCGGGTCATGATTGCCCTTCTGCAGGTCAGCCAGTTAATTCCGCATATCTTTCCGCACTTGATTCAATCTTTGTAGGTTTGTTGTATTTTGAATTCCTTCATGGATCTACCATTTCTGAGTTTGTATTTCAGCCGCGAACATTTTGAGTATTCATCTTTGATATATGCATTACTTTTCTGTGCAAGTTAGAAATGCGGTTTCCATGGACTACTCTGTAGGGGATCTTCCTGATATGATGGAAGACACAAGCAGCCGCTAGGAAGGACATGTGGAAAAAAGGGCGCGCTATTAGTTGCCACCTCTTCTATTTCATAACTGCTACTAGGCCTATCAAGGTGATTTCGTCTTACTGTACATATAATGCACTTTCTTCTGGATGCATCGTGTCATCATTCCTATTGGTCTACATTATGCCTGAGACTTTAGTTGTCTATGCAGAGTTATAGTTCAACCTGTGTTTGATTATGCTCCATATACGTTCCTGTATATTGTGATGAAGGTGCATATGCATTTTTCTAATTTTGTACATTGATAGGATGAGGGTCTAGGACACAGAATATTAAATCCACGGTCAGCTATCAGCAAGGGTTGTGTATTTTGTTTTCGTCGACAATGCTGAATATGCATTTGAGTGACAATGATGATATAGTTCAGAGAGACGATTTGATCACTTTTATTGTCTGGCCGTGTACTATTATTTACTTTCTTTATCTCCTTCTGTTGTGACTAATAATGTTTTGCTTAATTAAACATCATGTAGATCTTCTTGTTTTCACAAATAATCCAGGTTTCTACGCTGTTTCAATCTTCCTTAGTTGATCTATCTGATTTCTGATTATAGACTATCTCTGATTATAAGTGATTTTGGTGTTGTTTGTAGTTGGTGAAGAAAATATGCCCTAGAGGCAATAATAAAGTTATTATTTATTTCCTCATATCATGATAAATGTTTATTATTCATGCTAGAATTGTATTAACCGGAAACATGATACATGTGTGAATACATAGACAAACATATAGTCACTAGTATGCCTCTACTTGACTAGCTCATTAATCAAAGATGGTTATGTTTCCTAACCATAGACATGTGTTGTCATTTGATTAATGGGATCACATCATTAGAAGAATGATGTGATTGACATGACCCATTCCGTTAGCCTAGCACTTGATCGTTTAGTATATTGCTATTGCTTTCTTCATGACTTATACATGTTCCTATAACTATGAGAAATATGCAACTCCCATTTACTGGAGGAATACTTTGGGTACTACCAAATGTCACAACGTAACTGGGTGATTATAAAGGAGTACTACAGGTGTCTCCGAAGGTACATGTTGAGTTGGCGTATTTCGAGATTAGGTTTTGCCACTCCGATTGTCGGAAAGGTATCTCTGGGCCCTCTCGGTAATGCACATCTTTATAAGCCTTGCAAGCAATGTGACCAAATGAGTTGGTTACGGAATGATGCATTACGGAACGAGTAAAGAGACTTGCCGGTAACGAGATTGAACTAGGTATTGGATACCGACGATCAAATCTCCGGCAAGTAACATACCGATGACAAAGGGAACAACGTATGTTGTTATGCGGTTTGACCGATAAAGATCTTCGTAGAATATGTAGGAACCAATATGGGCATCCAGGTTCCTCTATTGGTTATTGACCGAGAATAGTTCTAGGTCATGTCTACATAGTTCTCGAACCCGTAGGGTCCGCACGCTTAACGTTACGATGACAGTTTTATTATGAGTTTATAAGTTTTGATGTACCGAAGTTTGTTCGGCTCCCGAATGTGATCACGGACATGACGAGGAGTCTCGAAATGGTCGAGACATAAATATTGATATATTGGACGACTATATTCGGACACCGGAAGTGTTTCGGGTGATTTCGGAGAAAACCGAAGTGCCGGAGGGTTACCGGAACCCCCCGGAGAGTTAATGGGCCACATGGGCCTTGGTGGGAAGAGAGAGGGGCGGCTAGGGTGGGCCGCGCCCCCCCTCTCCCTCTGGTCCGAATTGGACTAGGAGGGGGGGCGGCGCCCCCCTCTTTCCTTCCCCCCCTCTCGCCCTTCCTTTCCCCTCCTAGTAGGAGTAGGAAAGGGGGAGTCCTACTCCTACTAGGAGGAGGACTCCTCCTCCTTGGCGCGCCCACAAGGGCCGGCCGGCCTCCTCCCTCCCTCCTTTATATACGGGGGCATGGGGGCACCCCATGAAACACAAGTTGATCTACGGATCGTTCCTTAGCCGTGGGCGGTGCCCCCCTCCACCATATTCCACCTTGGTCATATCGTCGCATAGTTTAGGCGAAGCCCTGCGCCGGTAGAACATCATCATCGTCACCACACCGTCGTGCTGACGGAACCCATCCCCGAAGCTTTGCTGGATCGGAGCCCGGCGATCGTCATCGAGCTGAACGTGTGCTGAACTCGGAGGTGCCGTACGTTCGGTGCTTGGATCGGTCGGATCGTGAAGACGTACGACTACATCAACCGCGTTGTGCTAACGCTTCCGCTTACGGTCTACGAGGGTACGTGGACAACACTCTCCCCTCTTGTTGCTATGCCATCACCATGATCTTGCGTGTGTGTAGGATTTTTTTTGAAATTACTACGTTCCCCAACAGTGTCATCTGAGCCTAGGTTTTATGCGTTGATGTTATATGCACGAGTAGAACACAAGTGAGTTGTGGGCGATACAAGTCATACTGCTTACCAGCATGTCATACTTTGGTTCGGCGGTATTGTGAGATGAAGCGGCCCGGACCGACATTACGCGTACGCTTATGCGAGACTGGTTTCACCGTTACGAGCACTCGTGCTTAAAGGTTGCTGGCGGTTGTTTGTCTCTCTCACTTTAGCTGAATCGAGTGTGGCTACGCCCGGTCCTTGTGAAGGTTAAAACAGCACCAACTTGACGAACTATCGTTGTGGTTTTTATGCATAGGTAAGAACGGTTCTTGCTAAAGCCCGTACCAGCCACGTAAAATTTGCAACAACAAAGTAGAGGACGTCTAACTTGTTTTTGCAGGGCATGTTGTGATGTGATATGGTCAAGACGTGATGCTATATTAAATTGTATGAGATGATCATGTTTTGTAACCGAAGTTATCGGCAACTGGCAGGAGCCATATGGTTGTCGCTTTATTGTATGAAATGCAAACGCCCTGTAATTGCTTTACTTTATCTCTAAGCGGTAGCGATAGTCGTAGAAGCAATAGATGGCGTAACGACAACGATGCTACGATGGAGATCAAGGTGTCGCGCCGGTGACGATGGTGATCACGACGGTGCTTCGAAGATGGAGATCACAAGCACAAGATGATGATGGCCATATCATATCACTTATATTGATTGCATGTGATGTTTATCCTTTATGCATCTTATCTTGCTTTGATTGACGGTAGCATTTTAAGATGATCTCTCACTAATAATCAAGAAGTGTTCTCCCTGAGTATGCACCGTTGCGAAAGTTCTTCGTGCTGAGACACCACGTGATGATCGGGTGTGATAGGCTCTACGTTCAAATACAACGGGTGCAAAACAGTTGCACGCGCGGAATACTCAGGTCATACTTGACGAGCCTAGCATATACAGATATGGCCTCGGAACACGGAGACCGAAAGGTCGAGCGTGAATCATATAGTAGATATGATCAACATATTGATGTTCACCATTGAAACTACTCCATCTCACGTGATGATCGGACATGGTTTAGTTGATTTGGATCACGTGATCACTTAGATGACTAGAGAGATGTCTGTCTAAGTGGGAGTTCTTAAGTAATATGATTAATTGAACTTAAATTTATCATGAACTTAGTACCTGATAGTATTTTGCTTGTCTATGTTTGTTTGTAGATAGATGGCTCGTGCTGTTGTTCCGTTGAATTTTAATGCGTTCCTTGAGAAAGCAAAGTTGAAAGATGATGGTAGCAATTACACGGACTGGGTCCGTAACCTGAGGATTATCCTCATTGCTGCACAGAAAAGTTACGTCCTGGAAGCACCGCTGGGTGCCAGGCCTGCTGCTGATGCAACTGACGACGTTAAGAACGTCTGGCAGAGCAAAGCTGATGACTACTCGATAGTTCAGTGTGCCATGCTTTACGGCTTAGAACCGGGTCTTCAACGACGTTTTGAACGTCATGGAGCATATGAGATGTTCCAGGAGTTGAAGTTAATATTTCAAGCAAATGCCCGGATTGAGAGATATGAAGTCTCCAATAAGTTCTATAGCTGCAAGATGGAAGAGAATAGTTCTGTCAGTGAACATATACTCAAAATGTCTGGGTATAATAATCACTTGATTCAACTGGGAGTTAATCTTCCTGATGATAGTGTCATTGACAGAATTCTTCAATCACTGCCACCAAGCTACAAGAGCTTCGTGATGAACTATAATATGCAAGGGATGAACAAGACTATTCCCGAGCTCTTCGCGATGCTAAAAGCCGCGGAGGTAGAAATCAAGAAGGAGCATCAAGTGTTGATGGTTAACAAGACCACCAGTTTCAAGAAAAAGGGCAAAGGGAAGAAGAAGGGGAACTTCAAAAAGAACAGCAAGCAAGTTGCTGCTCAAGAGAAGAAACCCAAGTCTGGACCTAAGCCTGAAACTGAGTGCTTCTACTGCAAGCAGACTGGACACTGGAAGCGGAACTGCCCCAAGTATTTGGCGGATAAGAAGGATGGCAAAGTGAACAAAGGTATATGTGATATACATGTTATTGATGTGTACCTTACTAATGCTCGCAGTAGCACCTGGGTATTTGATACTGGTTCTGTTGCTAATATTTGCAACTCGAAACAGGGACTACGGATTAAGCGAAGATTGGCTAAGGACGAGGTGACGATGCGCGTGGGAAATGGTTCCAAAGTCGATGTGATCGCGGTCGGCACGCTACCTCTACATCTACCATCGGGATTAGTTTTAGACCTAAATAATTGTTATTTGGTGCCAGCGTTAAGCATGAACATTATATCTGGATCTTGTTTGATGCGAGACGGTTATTCATTTAAATCAGAGAATAATGGTTGTTCTATTTATATGAGTAATATCTTTTATGGTCATGCACCCTTGAAGAGTGGTCTATTTTTATTGAATCTCGATAGTAGTGATACACATATTCATAGTGTTGAAACCAAAAGATGCAGAGTTAATAATGATAGTGCAACTTATTTGTGGCACTGCCGTTTAGGTCATATCGGTGTAAAGCGCATGAAGAAACTCCATACTGATGGGCTTTTGGAATCACTTGATTATGAATCACTTGGTACTTGCGAACCGTGCCTCATGGGCAAGATGACTAAAACGCCATTCTCCGGAACTATGGAGCGAGCAACTGATTTGTTGGAAATCATACATACTGATGTTTGTGGTCCAATGAATGTTGAGGCTCGCGGCGGGTATCGTTATTTTCTCACCTTCACAGATGATTTGAGCAGATATGGGTATATCTACTTGATGAAACACAAGTCTGAAACATTTGAAAAGTTCAAAGAATTTCAGAGTGAAGTAGAAAATCATCGTAACAGGAAAATAAAATTTCTACGATCTGATCGTGGAGGAGAATATTTGAGTTACGAGTTTGGTCTACACTTGAAACAATACGGAATAGTTTCGCAACTCACGCCACCCGGAACACCACAACGAAATGGTGTGGCCGAACGTCGTAATCGTACTTTACTAGATATGGTGCGATCTATGATGTCTCTTACTGATTTACCGCTATCGTTTTGGGGTTATACTTTAGAGACGGTCGCATTCACGTTAAATAGGGCACCATCAAAATCCGTTAAGACGACGCCTTATGAACTGTGGTTTGGCAAGAAACCAAAGTTGTCGTTTCTTAAAGTTTGGGGCTGCGATGCTTATGTGAAGAAACTTCAACCAGATAAGCTCGAACCCAAATCGGAGAAATGTGTCTTCATAGGATACCCAAAAGAGACTATTGGGTACACCTTCTATCACAGATCTGAGGGCAAGATTTTCGTTGCTAAAATCGGATCCTTTCTAGAGAAGGAGTTTCTCTCGAAAGAAGTGAGTGAGAGGAAAGTAGAACTTGATGAGATAACTATATCTACTCCCTTATTGGAAAGTAGTTCATCACAAGAACCGGTTCCTGTGACAACTACACCAATTAGTGAGGAAGCTAATGATATTGATCATGAAACTTCAGATCAAGTTTCTACTGAACCTCGTAGGTCTACCAGAGTGGTACGGTAATCCAATTCTGGAAGTCATGTTGCTTGACCATGATGAACCTACGAACTATGAGGAAGCGATGATGAGTCCAGATTCCGCAAAATGGCTAGAGGCCATGAAATCTGAGATGGGATCCATGTATGAAAACAAAGTATGGACTTTGGTTGACTTGCCCGATGATCGGCAAGCCATTGAGAATAAATGGATCTTTAAGAAGAAGACTGACGCTGATGGTAATATAACTGTCTATAAAGCTCGACTTGTTGCAAAAGGTTTTCGACAAGTTCAAGGGGTTGACTACGATGAGACTTTCTCAACCGTAGCGATGCTTAAGTCTGTCCGAATCATGTTAGCTATTGCTGCATTTCATAATTATGAAATTTAGCAAATGGATGTCAAAACTGCATTCTTGAATGGATTTCTG
This sequence comes from Triticum aestivum, assembly GCF_018294505.1. Lineage (NCBI taxonomy): Eukaryota > Viridiplantae > Streptophyta > Magnoliopsida > Poales > Poaceae > Triticum > Triticum aestivum. Next base: position 14,518,802 of record NC_057810.1, read on the forward strand.
GAAGAAGAGTTGTATATGATGCAGCCAGAAGGTTTTGTAGATCCAAAAGGTACTAACAAAGTGTGCAAGCTCCAACGTTCCATTTATGGACTGGTGCAAGCATCTCGGAGTTGGAATAAACGCTTTGATAGTGTAATCAAAGCATATGGTTTTATACAGATTTTTGAAGAAGCCTGTATTTACAAGAAAGTGAGTGGGAGCTCTGTAGCATTTCTGATATTATATGTAGATGACATATTATTAATTGGAAATGATATAGAATTTCTGGATAGCATAAAGGGATACTTGAATAAAAGTTTTTCAATGAAAGACCTCGGTGAAGCTGCTTACATATTGGGCATCAAGATCTATAGAGATAGATCAAGACGCTTAATAGGACTTTCACAAAGCACATACCTTGATAAAATTTTGAAGAAGTTCAAAATGGATCAGGCAAAGAAAGGGTTCTTGCCCGTACTACAAGGTGTGAAGTTGAGTCAAACTCAATGCCCGACCACAGCAGAAGATAGAGAGAAAATGAAAGATGTTTCCTATGCTTCAGCCATAGGCTCTATCATGTATGCAATGTTGTGTACCAGACCTGATGTATGCTTAGCAATAAGCTTGGCAGGAAGGTACCAAAGTAATCCAGGAATGGATCACTGGACAGCGATCAAGAACATCCTGAAATACCTGAAAAGGACTAAGGATATGTTTCTCGTATATGGAGGTGACAAAGAGCTAGTCGTAAATGGTTACGTCGATGCAAGCTTTGACACTGATCCGGACGATTCTAAATCGCAAACCGGATACGTGTTTTTATTAAACGGTGGAGCTGTAAGTTGGTGCAGTTCTAAACAAAGCGTCGTGGCAGGATCTACATGTGAAGCGGAGTACATAGCTGCTTCGGAAGCAGCAATTGAAGGAGTCTGGATGAAGGAGTTCATTTCCGATCTAGGTGTCATACCTAGTGCATCGGGACCAATGAAAATCTTCTGTGACAATACTGGTGCAATTGCCTTGGCAAAAGAATCCAGATTTCACAAGAGGACCAAGCACATCAAGAGATGCTTCAATTACATTCGGGACCAAGTCCAAGTGGGAGACATAGAGATTTGCAAGATACATATGGATCTGAATGTTGCAGACCCGTTGACTAAGCCACTCTCACGAGCAAAACATGATCAGCACCAAGACTTCATGGGTGTTAGAATCATTACTATGTAATCTAGATTATTGACTCTAGTGCAAGTGGGAGACTGAAGGAAATATGCCCTAGAGGTAATAATAAAGTTATTATTTATTTCCTCATATCATGATAAATGTTTATTATTCATGCTAGAATTGTATTAACCGGAAACATGATACATGTGTGAATACATAGACAAACATATAGTCACTAGTATGCCTCTACTTGACTAGCTCATTAATCAAAGATGGTTATGTTTGCTAACCATAGACATGTGTTGTCATTTGATTAATGGGATCACATCATTAGAAGAATGATGTGATTGACATGACCCATTCCGTTAGCCTAGCACTTGATCGTTTAGTATATTGCTATTGCTTTCTTCATGACTTATACATGTTCCTATAACTATGAGAAATATGCAACTCCCATTTACTGGAGGAACACTTTGGGTACTACCAAACGTCACAACGTAACTGGGTGATTATAAGGGAGTACTACAGGTGTCTCCGAAGGTACATGTTGAGTTGGCGTATTTCGAGATTAGGTTTTGTCACTCCGATTGTCGGAAAGGTATCTCTGGGCCCTCTCGGTAATGCACATCTTTATAAGCCTTGCAAGCAATGTGACCAAATGAGTTGGTTAAAGAATGATGCATTACGGAACGAGTAAAGAGACTTGCTGGTAACGAGATTGAACTAGGTATTGGATACCGACGATCAAATCTCGGGCAAGTAACATACCGATGACAAAGGGAACAACGTATGTTGTTATGCGGTTTGACCGATAAAGATCTTCGTAGAATATGTAGGAACCAATACTCCAGGTTCCGCTATTGGTTATTGACCTAGAATAGTTCTAGGTCATGTCTACATAGTTCTCGAACCCGTAGGGTCCACACGCTTAACGTTACGATGACAGTTTTATTATGAGTTTATAAGTTTTGATGTACCGAAGTTTGTTCGGAGCCCCGAATGTGATCACGGATATGACGAGGAGTCTCGAAATGGTCGAGACATAAAGATTGATATATTGGACGACTATATTCGGACACCGGAAGTGTTTCGGGTGATTTCGGAGAAAACCGGAGTGCCGGAGGGTTACCGGACCCCCCCCCCCGAAGAGTTAATGGGCCACATGGGCCTTGGTGGGAAGAGAGAGGGGCGGCCAGGGTGGGCGGCGCGCCCCCTCTCCCTCTGGTCCGAATTGGACTAGGAGGGGGGGCGCCCCCCTCTTTCCTTCCCCCCTCTCCCCCTTCCTTTCCCCTCCTAGTAGGAGTAGGAAAGGGGGGAGTCCTACTCCTACTAGGAGGAGGACTCCTCCTCCTTGGCGCGCCCACAAGGGCCGGCCGGCCTCCTTCCTCCCTCCTTTATATACGGGGGCAGGGGGGCACCCCATGAAACACAAGTTGATCTACGGATCGTTCCTTAGCCGTGTGCGGTGCCCCCCTCCACCATATTTCACCTCGGTCATATCGTCGCAGAGTTTAGGCGAAGCCCTGCGCCGGTAGAACATCATCATCGTCACCACGCCGTCGTGCTGACGGAACTCATCCCCGAAGCTTTGCTAGATCGGAGCCCGGGGATCGTCATCGAGCTGAACGTGTGCTGAACTCGGAGGTGCCGTACGTTCGGTGCTTGGATCGGTCGGATCGTGAAGACGTACGACTACATCAACCGCGTTGTGCTAACGCTTCCGCTTACGGTCTACGAGGGTACGTGGACAACACTCTCCCCTCTCATTGCTATGCCGTCACCATGATCTTGCGTGTGCGTATGAATTTTTTTGAAATTACTACGTTCCCCAACAGTTGGCACTTCTCATTTCAGAAATCAGTAGTGATCCTGGTATTCAACCATGCGAGTTTAGCGAGAACAAACAAAGGAGGAAAAAGCTCAAGACATGTTTAGCAGCTTCTGCTAAGTAAGTCTCCCTAGAACCTTCAGCTCCAAATAAAACAAAAATTCAAGAGTATGTTCTTCACACATGAAATAGATAAATGCTGGCATGCTTGCTCATTTGATCAGATTGCGGATCAAGAAGTTAAAGGACATGCTTGTGCCTGGTATGGGGGCTCAAGTCTGAGCTTTTGCTTGGCTTTAGGTGCAAACATGGACCTTCAATTCACCTAGAACAAGAATCAAATCCTTGCGCCAATTGTTGTTGTCATTTGTAGCCCATTGGGTGTGACCATGATGTAGGCATTCACTCTCGGAACTGAGAATAATTTGTTGATCCTGTCTGGAAGGAAGATAGTGGTTCAATAGTGAATTTAACCACTTATTTATAGATTTTTTTTCTTTTGTTGTGTTATGTATGGAGATGCATATTCTCGGGCTTAAGGTTTTAGTTATGGTAGTTTAAGTGCTATTGATTATGTTATTGTAACTGGTCCTTGATCAACATGGTGACCAAAGGGATGCCTCTTGAAAATTAAGATCCTTATTTCGAGATTGAGGTGATGTAAACTTGAGTTCTGAACCAAGTATGTGCTCTTGGCGAAATGTGTACTTAGTTTGTTTTAGATTTAGTGGGTTGCACCAAGGCTCACATACTTTATAGGGCAATTCATTATATCATTGATGTTCTTCATATATGATTGCAACCCGTGCTAAACCTGCTTTATTACTGTCGCAATATGTGTTTGATCTTTATTGGCTTGGCCAAGTCGTTGGGACCGGCACCCTTGCGCCAAGGCACGTTACCGATCTAGTTAACATTATGGCCGAATGAGCGGGCGCTGTGACTGGAGGGCTGGAGGCCTTCCTGTTTTGTTGTGCTCTCCCGGCACATCCACCCATTTCTCTCGGAGGGAACACTTGTTTTTGTCGTATTTTCCTCTGTCGCTGGACCTGGCCGAGACGATATTTTATGGATCTAGGACTGGCTGTACTCTGCCACTTGAGACTTTCGCAGCTCCAGAAACTAGGCGAGCCATGGCTATCTGAGCCCTCAGGCAACTTTTCGTTCGCCGGCTTCAAAAAATCGGTTCAGTCACGCCCTCAGGGGTCCATCTTTCGCCGGCTCGGGCCGAAATTGGCGTCGACAGACCCAACCCGAACCCGGCGCGCCGGGGGGCGCTCGGGGGCGCCGGGCGAATCTTTTTTGGTGCGAAAGCGACGTGGGGCAGCCGCGTCGTGGGGCAGCCGCGTCAGCGACACCGCCCGCCTCGTCTTCCCGACGCCTCGGTTTCCCGCGGGGAATCAATGGCAAGGCTGCTGCCGGTCAGCTTTGCCATTGATTCCTCACGGGCGGCGCGTCACGAGACGGTGCACCGACGCCTTTCCTCCCTCGAACGCGTACACACGGACGCGGCGCGACTATATATGGTCTCGCTCGCCTGTGTTGGAGTGCCACCCTAGCCCTCCCTCTCCCGCCGATCTCTTCTCCCCAGCCACTCCCTCTCCCCGATGGTCGAGCGTTTCCCCGGAGACGAGGCGGCGGCCAACGGCTTCGGCCGCCGTTCGCTCCGCGAACAGATGTCCTGGCTCCTGTTCAAGGCGAACATCCCGGTGCCGCCAGACATGCGCGCCGGGCCGACGGGCTGGAGGCTCAGCAATGGGGGAGTGCCCATTCCCTCGTTGGCCGACGCCGTCACCAAGCCATCGTACTTCGCCGACGAGTTCGATATCGCGCGCGCCTCTCTCACCGACGCCGAGCGCTCCCTTCCCCAGTACGCCGCCGACAACAACGCGGCTTGGCCAGCGTACTTCAAGCGCCGCCAGCAGCAGCAGCTGGCGTCCACCAACGGGGCGCCGGTGGTTGGCGGCATCAAGAACAGCGAGGGGCGCCACCTCTGGTGGGGCGTCCCCGGCCGCACCCTCGACGGCGTGCTGACGCACCTCGAGGGCGGCAACAACTCAGCATGGGCGTACCCCCCGGCGAGGACGGCCGCCCCGACGCACCGCCGACGCTTCGGGCAATGGGCGCCGAGGAGGTTCGGCTCCTCCTCCTCTTCTTCCTCGTCGCGTTCTTCCTCCCAATCCTCCGACACTCCATCACTGCTCGGCGTCAAGGCCGAGCCCGCGGCGGAGACGCCGCTCGGCCGGTGTACACGCAGCCCCGGCATTGTCATCAGCGAGGGCGACCGACGCGCCTCCTCGTCGGCTCCTCCCCCGCGCTTTGTCAAGCCGAAGACGGAGCCGGGTCTCGCGCCGGTGAAGACGGAGCCGGGGATGGCTCCGGTGAAGATGGAGCCGGGGCTGCTGGTGCCGGTGAAGGCGGAGCACAGCGAGGTCGAGCTCGACGACGACGCGTCCCTTGAATGGGCACGCCAAGACTCGCTGAAGATGGCGAGGGAGCGCCAGCGCGCCGCCCTACAGCGCTTCGCGCAGCGGCGCTGAGGCCGCGACAAAGGCGGCGTCGTGATCATCGACGACAGCGACGACGGCGATGACGCGCCGCCGCCGCCGCCGCCACCAGCCGGGGAGGGGTCCAGCAGGGGCGCCCGGGTCAAGGAAAAGAAGGCCGACGATGGCGGCGACTTCTCGGCCTTCAGCAAATTTTTTTACCTAGTTTTTATATGTAATGGCGTATTTTAGCCCAAGTTTGCGAATATAAAAGCCCAAATTTACCGAAAATTGACGTGTTTCAGCCCAAATTTGTTTAATTTTTTTTCTCACGCCTAGGGCCGGCCCTACGGGCGGTGACTGGGGGCCAACTCGCCCCCAGATCCACTTTTTGCGTCGGGCCATCCCCAGACGATGATTTTAGACGCCCCTAGAGGGCCAACGGCTAGAGATGCTCTGATCCCTCGCCGTGCCGTGGATTTGTGATTCAGATTGAAGCAAGGCGCGTGCCTCCTTCTGCATGCATGCAGGCTACAAATACTCTACTCACTACTGTAGTACGTAGTACTGTACTCAAGTCTGTGAGGAGCAGGAAAGCATGCTCCGTCGATGAGCACTAATAACAGTTGAGGAGCAGAGCATGTGCTTGAAGGAAAACTTGGAGCATCATTGGGTTGCGTTTATCCGCTATACGCACGTCACCTTTTGCCTTACATGTTTTGAAGGGAAACAGCAGGCTATCCTCGCGCCCACGAGTAAGGACAACTCCACAAATGACTCCAAACGGACGTTCGGGTTGACCGGATTTTGCCGTTTGGGGTGTCGATGGGTTCGCCTGTGTCTGGTTTTGTCTGTTGGGTCGTACGTGCGTTACCGCGTGACTGCACCCCAAATCATGTCCGGTGTGGACGTGAATAAAAAATATATAAAAACTAGAATAAAATGAATTAAAAAGTAAATAAACGCATTTAAAAAAATATAAAACATATATAGGGGTCACGGCCACAAAACGGCCCACTTTCTCAGTCCACTTAAACGGCCCAGTTTCACATAATTAACATAAAAACAAAATAAAAAAAGCCTCCCGCGTGCTCCTACCGCGCCCGTCGGTGCCGTGGCCGTCGCAGTCTTCACTGGCCGCTGGTGTCGTCGTCGCCGCTGACGAGGTCGATATAGTCTGGCGGCGTCCACAGGTGGGCCGGCGGCGCGTGGTGGACGGGGGCGGCCTGGAAGGCCGGAGGTGCCTGCACCACCTCCTCCCGTGACGAGGCCTCCCGCTTCGGTGACTGCGGCGGAGTGGCGCACCAGTTCACGCCCATGCCAGCGGCCATCTCCGGTGCAGTGTAGGACCAACCCCACCCCTGGCCCAGCAGCTCCTGGAACGCGGCCGACGGCTCCTCCTCCATTGCGTCCTCCGTGACGGCCGCCATCTGCAGCTCCGGGAAGGCAACGTCGCCGGCGGCAGAGAGGGCCATGGCCTCCTCCAAGCCGTCCCATTGCCGCTCGTCATGCGTGTTCATGGAGTCCTCCATGACACGCTGCATGAGACGGGCCTCCTCCTTCGCTGTCATGCAGGGAGGTGGAGGTGGCGACGGAGACGGGGAAGGCGACGGCGTGGGCGTCAGGCCGCGCACCCGTGTACGCCCGCGCGCCTCTGCACGTGGCCGCCGCGGCCCCGACACCGTGCCGGCGAAGTACGACATGCGGCGCGTATCGTGCTCGTCCTGGAGCCATGTGTCCCACAGCGGGGAGTCGGGGGCATACCTGTGGTTGTAGTACAGGTCGTCGGGGAGGACGCGGCGGCGGCGCACGATCTCATCGCGCCGGGCACGGCCGCTCGCCGGCACCGGCGGGATGGGGACCCGGTCCGCGGAGAGATGCCATCCGTTGGGGAGGTGGATGTCGCCCCACGGGACCGGCGTCCTCGTCTCCCAGTACCTCCGGCACACGTCCGCGCAGATGTACTGCCGGTCGCGCTCGTCGGCGGGCCTAGGGGCAATGGTGAAGGGAGCCGGCGCGGGGGCTCGACGGGAGGAGCGCGGCGGTGACGCGGGCTCCTCCTTCTTCACGTATCCGCGGCGGTGGCCCGAGGAGGAGCCAGCCTCGCGGTCGTGCTTCCCCTTGCGGCCGTAGTTCCAAAGCCCATGGCTGCGGCCGGCCGGCGAGGTCGACAACGGGGAGCGGTTAGGGTTTCGAGGGTGTCGGGTTTCGAGGGGCAGAGAGGGGCCGGAGTGGGAAGTGTGGACGACGACTGGTCCATGGCTTCCCATTTAAAAAGGACGACGACCCTTCGCTGTACGGATGACAGGTGGGGCCACCCGCTCGTGCGCATTTATGTTGGCGGGTGGGAGGTAGGTGGCCGCCTGCCACGCGGCCCCGACGCGAACGTTCGAAGCGTCCGTTCGCTGTCCTCCGCGACCCAAACCCAACGCAAGTTTACACTTGAAATGGGTCGGCCCGGATACAAAACGGACCAGATGGGGCCGGACCGTCACATGCTGGGCCGCCTGGTTTGTTCGTTTTGCCCCAAACAGACTGGACCGGACTAGATAGGGTCGCGCGGTGGAGTTGGAGTAAGATGGATTCGATGGACGGCGCGGGTGAGAGGTCGGGTCGGGTCGGGGTCAACAGGTAGGAGCTGCTGCCTGCTCTGCTGCATGCGACGCGGTGAGATGCATTGCATGAAACCGCAAGTCAAGTGCTGCGTCTGCAGCTTTGCTTGTGACCGATGGGCGGTCCAATCCAATCCAATCCAATCCAACGGCGGAACGGATGGCACACACAGACGGAGAAATGGAAAGAAATGCTATAAAATACGAGATGGAGCAGGTACTGGCAGCGATCGATGGAGCATCCGTCAGCATGAGGGAGGGCCATCGCGCGCGTCGCGTCGGACGTGACCCACGTAGGCACGCAGGTAGGCGTGCGCACCTCTGTACACGCAGTCGTACTCTCCCGGCCGCTGGAATCGCTACACGTGGATTTGCATGGCTGGAGGCCCCCGCCGCTCCTCTCGGACCGGGCCGACGGCGGCACGCTCCCGTCTACTACCACCCTACTCACCCTACGCGATGCTATTCATGTATAGCACTGAGGACGTAGGCGCATAGGCAGACTTGGATGGACACCTTTCCATCCATGGGGCCCTGCATGTATGCATGCATGTCACCACGGGATCTAAAAAATAATGCACGTCACCACCACAATACACAACTATCCGCAGCATGGAAAATGCTTCAAGCAGCGCAAAAACCATTCGAAGCAGCAGCCAAAAACCAAAGCACGAGACAGGGGTACTGCCTCCCTTCCCTTGCGTTCCCGAGGCAAGGCAGGCAGAGGCGAGCACAAGGCCGAGGAAAAACGGTGGCTCGGTCCCCGCGTGCCACGTACGTGTGTGGTGGGGAGGAGAGGAGAGGGTCCAGCGCTTGCCACTGACATGCGTAAGACTGCCCATAATGGGGTAACATAACTAGTATCATGTATTTGGGACTCGCAAACATGCTGTCATAGTGGGGAGTAACTTAGAGTAGTAACATGCATACGTTACTACTCTATGTTACTACCCTTATAGTGGGAAGTGTCATATGAGTAGTAAGATACACATGTTCATTTATTGTCTTGTAGACTCATTTTGCATTGGAAAACGTTATGTGGTGGTAACATATTAGGTTACTCCCTCCATTCCTCTTTATAGTGCGCCTTTGGCTGGGGCACTTATACCAATGTATGAGCTGGCGTCTTTGTTTGGACAAGAATTACCCCTCCCCCTGCTTGGTCTGTCACGCACGTGGGTACCTGCTGCTGCACTGCCGTGAACCAGTTGAGGGTTATTTCGTCCAAAGCAGCTTCACAGCGCTTATGCGCACTACATATCGGAATCGAAGCCAAAAAACTATACGCACTAGAATCTGGAATGGAGGGAGTACTTTATTTGCCTCTCTCCGCATTAACTACTTGCCACATCACCATTTTTGCTTATGTGGCATCTATGTTACTACCTATGTTACTCCCACTATGACCAGCCTTATGTGGCAGGCAATTAAAAAAGAGAGAGAGGGTCATAATAACATAGATAGATACCGTCTCATAATAAATGTTATACTACGCCTACGTCCTCAGTGCCTTGCTATGGCCCGTTATTGCACATCAAGTATTTGCTTTGGGACCCGGATAGAAACCTTCCAAAACAAGGAAAAAGGAATTGGTTCTAGCGAGCGTTTCTGCTGCGTTCTGTACTATTTGAAAATGCATAAAATAATGTAATTTTTGAGAGAGAAAACCATTAATGATATGGTAATCTTTATTAAGCCAAATTTATGTGTGGTCAGGCCCGACATGATCCACCTCCGCTCCCGACGATATACTCCTTGGTGCACCATCTACGCCATGACCGTGAGCTAGAGCGATGTATACGGGAGGGCCTCTCGATGGAGCAGAAGCAGGAGCTTATCGCATTGCGACCAGCTGGCAGGCCCGATGCGTGAGCCGGACAGAGGATGGCTTCCCGGCGAGCTTGACCGGAGGTCGGCTACGATGATGGGACGATGGACGAGGAACCCATTGATGAGCCAGCGCCACTGCCTTGACGGTCCATGTCACTCCATGTTGTAGCAGGCGGGCACACTTCAACGCCAAACGATGGCAGGGTTTAGTTTTGACGGGTATTGCATAGTTCAAGGTAAAATCGACCAGAATTTTGACTTAAGAGTTTGTTTCACCGACAAATAGGCGAATAGGAATTCCCCATCCATTCGACCCACCGGCCACCGTCGCCACCACCTCAGAGACCAAGAAGGCCAAGGCGCCATCTCCGGCGAGGGGTTCCCTTACGCAAGCTACCGCGCTGATTGATCACCACCAATTTCGGACAGAGACGTGGCCAAGGGTTGGAACGACCGTCCTTGTGGATCCAACAGTTGGGCGGACACAGTACGTGTAGCGTACAACGTATTTGTCCGAACTTGTAGGAATAGCTAGCCAAAGGGTAGCATATAGGACGGTCCCTTACGTCATCATACAAATTATAGAAAAATCATAGAAGTTTATCACTCAACATAGCACAGCCCCAGGCGTAACCTGCATCTAGCTCCGCCACTGACCGAACCTCTACAAGTGTAGGGTTTAAAATAAACTTTTTCCTGATCCTACCATCCGCTCAAATCGGCGAATAGGAACTCCACATCCGTTCGACCCACCGGCCACCGTCGCCACCACCTCAGAGACCAAGAAGGCCAAGGCGCCATCTCCGGCGAGGGGTTTCCTAGCAAGCTACCGCGCTGATTGATCATCCCCAATTTCGGATAGGAACGTGGCCAAGGGTTGGAACGACCGTCCTTGTGCATCCAACAGTTGGCCGGTCACACTACGTGTAGCGTACAACGTATTTGTCCGAACTTGTTGGAATAGCTAGCGAAGTGGTAGCATATAGGACGGTCCCTTGCGTCATCAACACGATGCATCATGCGTGTGGTAGCATGTGATCGATAACGATGCGTGCATGGGTCCATCAGAAATTCATGTGTGTCGGCCTCTTGCGCATACACACTTGTTACTCATGTACCGTACGTACCATGCATATGCATGGCACTCGGGAAACACGAATTAACTAGAAGAGCATCCATGGGAGGGACGATGGGTGTTGGGTGATAGACTGATAGGTTAAAGTCAGCATCACAGGATCCTAATTGATCAAGTGAATAAACATGAAACAGAACTAGATACATCGAAATAAAGAATACAACATACTCCCTCCGTCTCAAAATATAAGAACTTTTTTGACACTAAGCTAGTGTTAAAAACGGGACGCGAATTTTCAGGACATACCCCCACGCGAGGTCTTTATCTCGTGCGTCCGCAACGCGCCGTGATTCGCAGTTAAATTAGCGCCACTCCCCCTGCGCAAATACCACACAGTGTTTTGCTTTTTTTGTCTGTGAATACGCCGGCTATACATCCTGGTAAGAGGGCCACAAGCATTTATTTTCATACAAATACGCGTTTGTCCTTTTGCGGATACACCGGTGCGGCACTGGGGTAATAACTGCCCTGACGTTGGGCGCGTCGTCATTTAGCACGCATGCTAACGCTTCCACCGGTGCGGCACTGTACATCTTCTTGAAGCCTCACGCTCACAGGGCCGCAAGCGGAGCAGAGGGCATGGCTTCAGCTGAAGCAGGGGAATCCAGGTTAGTCCGTGAGGATCCATATGAATTGACTTTGTTTTAGCTGGAAGATAGTATTAGACGCCCTCTAACAGATCTCCCCCGCGCCCTCCTTATATAGCATGTCTGCGTTTGTGGCGGAAAGGAACGGATCTGTCTCCTCGTGGGGCATTTCTAACTACCCTGATTCCGCTGTTTTTGGCATCGATTCGGAGAGGCTGAGCGTCCTATGAGAGGTTGTCGAGGACGACCCCAGCGGCGGATTCGCTGATTTGTTGGATTCTGTCGACGTTAGGACAGAAACAGACACCACGGATCTAGACGAGAATAGGGCTTCGAGGATGGATAATAGATACGCGGCCCTTGATGACAAAGTCGGGTGGGTTACAAGGTAATTACTTGCTACCAGAAGTTATCAACTGCGTCCAAGTCACTCTGATTAATCATACACGGTCTCGTTTTCTTTGCTGGTTTCAGGAACAGGAGGGTTGCAGTGCCAGACGAGAGAGCAACAAGTGCTGACAGGGTGACAGCCCTGGAAACAGCACTGACAGGATTTGCTGAAAGGAAAACAGACACCGTAGTGACGCCATCAGTTGGACTGACGTTCGATTCTATAAACGAGGCCTACGATTTTTACAATCTTTATTCCTGGGAGACAGGGTTTGGCATCAGATACGCAAAGAGCAGAACCAATGTAAAAGGCACGAGATGCATGCAGGAGTTCGTGTGTTGCTGCTCGGTGGGTAACCACCATTTAATTGATTCGTGCTCTTTGATGTTTACAATTTTTAATCTTCGTTACGAAACAGGGCAAGCCAAAAGAGGCGAACTCAACACCATCACGTTGTCAATGCCAAGCTATGATAAGACTTTTGCGGACAGAGGACAATGGATGGTACATCAACGAATTCAGGTCAAACCACAATCACCAGATGTTAAACACATGTGCTGAGAAGCTGCATTTCCCTTCGCATAGGCATATTGACAAATATACAAGAGAGCTAGTATCTCAGCTTAGAGAGAACAATGTGAACCTGAGCAAAGTTTACAGCATTCTTGCAACTTTTTTTGGGAGGGTTGAAAATGTGCCATTCACCAAAAGGTGCCTGAGGACACTGTGTGGCAAGCTGAGCAGGGAGCAGGCCGACGACGATGTACGGAAGACGATGGCAATTTTTTCAGAGATGAAAGTACAAGACAGCGAGTTCACCTACAATGTTCAGGTGGTGAAGAAAGTAGAATACGCACTCTCATGTGGACGAATGGGCGTAGCAAAAAGCAGTACCACCATTTTGGCGATGTGGTGACGTTCGACACCACATACAAGACTAATTTGTACGATATGCCATTCGGTATTTTTGTTGGCGTGAATAACCACTTTCAAAGTGTGTTGTATGCTGGCGTGCTCATGCGAGACGAGACGGTCGACACCTTCAAATGGATTTTTGATGAGTTTGTTAAGATGATGGGAGGAAAAAGACCAATTACCATTTTGACAGGTAAATAACAATGCATCTGATCTCGCAATGGATCTGTTTCCTGATTTGAGACATGTTTAATTGGGTGCCCCACTCAATACGCCATCCAGATAATTTGGTTACGCACCCACTCGCGGCCTGCATGGGCTCGCTAAAACGTTGTAACCTATACATGCACATACGCATGGGATACTAGAACATACAAAAAGAAACGGCAGTACCTACGCGTAACGGATACACTAAATTTGATACTACAGCAGTGCGCTAGCCGTGCCCATGTCCGTGCGCAGGGCGGATGATACTTCATAACTTGTGGATGGAGATAGTGACCATGACCACCAAATTCGCGAGGCACAACATGAAAATCTTCTTCAAGAATGCTTGGTTCTGCTCGAGCAGTGCGACATGGCGATGGACGCTCGCGTGCGAGATCAGATGTCCCCATCGCTCGCTCAAGTACTGTATGTACTTGTTCTCCCACTTCCAGAACCTGCAACCTCCGTGCTGCACCATGAACAAAGATTAGAATGCCGCGGAGAAGGTGGAATGAGAAGGTCTCGGAAAACTTACCTCATTCCGTTCACACTTGTAGAAGTGCCTCCCTGGGTTAAGTTCTGTACCGGAGACAAACCAGACGACGTAGCCGGCGTTGCATTCGGGGCAACGGATGAGAGGGAGTGGAGGCATCTGATTGCTCGTGTGGTGAGACGTAGGTGGTGTTGAACTACTACGGGACGCGGACGAACACATGCTTGGGAAGCGCGGCTAATGTGAGAGCAATGGAGAAGGGGAGCTGCTTGGAATGGCCATCCGAAGCAAGGAGGCATGGCATTTAAAAAGGCAGAGAGGAGCGTCGCTCGGGTAGCTGTTGAGACTGAAGCATGGCCAACACCACCTAAGTCCCGCCTGGTGCATGTATCCGTTGTGGCTACAGGTCAGTAAATGTCGTGGCGCCGGTCGCTGACGCTTGTTGCAGGTACCCGTTATCAACACCAGATGGCATGTGGGCCTTAAATGAAGGCAGAGAAGAATACGCGCGGTATACAAGATGTTGTACGCTGCCCGGCTGAGTTTATACGCGCACGTCGTATTGGAGTTAGCACGAATCGCGTGGGCTGCCAGTGGTGCGGATAACGTCCTCGCGTAGCCGCATGTACAGAGACGAATTAGCGTTAAAAACGTTCTTATATTTTGGGACAGAGGGAGTAGATGAGTAAATCACCGCTCGAACGCAATTATGCAAAGCTTACCAGAGATGATAGTGAACAATATTTTTTGAGTGATGCTGCATGGACGACAAAAAAATGCACGATCCTTGGACGACATTTCAGATGAGCTGTTGATTTTCTTTTTGTTTTCAATCTGTATCATCCATGTTAGTGTTGTGCAAGGATCGTGTAGGGAAGTCTCGCTTGCACATCACTCTCGATAATTTTAGCAATGACAACCGCATATCGATGACTAGACCTACACCTACACATGCCCAGCTAACTTCTCGGTATCAAAAGAGTCACATCAAAGCTGCCACCTTAACGAGCGAGAACCTAAAATCATCAAACACTTGTGACGTAGTCGTCCAAACTGTACTACTTTTTTAATGACTGAAATATACTAATATCGAGTAGATATGAATTACACATGGCCTTTGTATCACTAGTGCAGAACCGGGCTTTAGTGCCGGTTCGTGACGGCCTTTAGTGCCGGTTGGCGAACCGGCACTAAAGAGTGGGGACTAAAGCCCCCCCCCCCCCCCCCCTTTAGTACCGGTTCGTCACGAACCGGCGCTAAAGTGCAAACACGTGGCACGAGCCAGGCCCGTGTGCGTGTAGGACATTAGTACCGGTTGGTAACACCAACCGGTACTAAATGTTTGGGTGTTTTTTTTAATTTTTGCTTTAATTTTGTGTTTTCAATTTGGCTTTATTTTCCATTTAATTCTTTTTTGTTTGTTGGTATTTCACGATACTATAAATTGTACATGTTATGCATATATATTAAATAGATTTTCTCGTACGTAGAACCGCATATATATATATATATATATATATATATATATATATATATATATATATATATATATATATATATATATATATATATATCGAATGTCTCACAGCCAACACCATTAACTATTCACACATATACACATGTATATACATATACATTTCTACTACATGTTGCCTTGGTGCCTTCGGAGCACGATGACAAGTGGTTCATGGGGCGGTAGCGGGTAATAGTATTCTCCTTTCGGATCTATGACCTGGTT
Organism: Triticum aestivum; assembly: GCF_018294505.1. NCBI lineage: Eukaryota > Viridiplantae > Streptophyta > Magnoliopsida > Poales > Poaceae > Triticum > Triticum aestivum. Next base: position 14,534,167 of record NC_057810.1, read on the forward strand.
GAGCAAAAATCCGGCTATTTCCTCTTGAAGTACTTGTATGCGGTCCGATGGTAGGAGCTTATCCCGCACCGATCTGAACTGTTAAGAAGGAGATCAATATGCATGTGTGTTAGTTGTGTGACTAGATATCGATAATGGTGTGAATAGTGTTCTGACAAAAACGTACCTAGTCCAGTCTATCATATCTGCTCCTTTCGCACGTCATCATGCGAATGTTCTCGCAAACATAGTATGCACACAGATTATTCCCTGTCGCCCGCCTCAGGGCCTTTACGAGAATGGAATTGAATCAGATAATGATATTGAAACAAGAATTAAAGAGATGGTAGCTAGCTAGTACTACTTAATTAATTACCTTGGGTCGATGCCAAAACAACTTTTTTGGCCACGTGCCTGGAGTCACCTTGATGAACTTTGCCCATGCCCTGCCCGCCGGCAAAGAAAATTAATAAAGGGGTTATTAAATAGTTCATATCAGGAACTAATTAATAGTTAATAATGATTGAAATTACCTGTTGACTATCCCCTTCACGATGGTGTAGTCTGTATCTTGTTTAGTTAGTGAGTCCAGTAATTCAACTTTTCCTTCCTCAACTTTAATGTCTAACAAGACCCAGTGCCAACTGCATACGCACACGTTTGCATGTCTTAATTAAGCGGGCATGTGCATAAAATTAATCAACTACCGTAAACCGTATACACTTAATTATTAACATCTAGCTAGCTAGTAAGCAAAAACAGAATTTGTAGTACAAGACAGTGTGACTCACGGGAAGTTGTAAGGAAGTAGTATATCTTCATTGGTATTGAGGCGCTTCAAGAACTCTAGCATGCTTTCTTCTACATCATCTCGACAACATTCAATCTGCCATATGTCCTGATTAATGGTATTTGGGTCAATGATCCCAACGCCATAGCGTCCAGCTTTTTTAATTTCATACATCTTCATCCTGCATATAATACCACAGAAAAAGAATATAGTGAGGATAATTACATGTAATGATTGATCAAAATTATCACTACATAACTAGCTTGAGACTTAAATTACAGAAAGAAATCACTTACAGACAATAGCAACTGACGATAGACTTGTCGAGTGCGTCTTGATTAAATAACTGAAATAGTTCTGGATACTCAATGGCCAGAGCTTTCTCATGGTAATAATGCTCATGCTTGACATTCACCATGAGGGACTCTCTATTGGAAATATTGGTAATGTTCATGTACCATTGATGCAATTGATACATTCTCGTTGGGAGGTCCTTGACCTTGTCTGGATGGACCAAAGGTTTGCCCCGGACATATTGCCATGCTATTTCCGATTCTTTAAGCGCAGACATGGGCTCGATTTCGAGGAGTTGTCCAATAGAGATATTGAGCATTTGAGCCTGCATTATATGATCCTCTGTTATTACCACATCGCCATGCTGGGGAACGCTAACGGTTTGCCCACAATAATATTTGGCGCGCTTACTACTCCTCTTATGTGTTGTTGGCACAACAAGCGGGGAGATCGCTTGCGCCATCTGTTCTCCCAACTGGGGAACGGTTTTCCCGCATTTTTTGCCAGCTGCTTTTTGGCTCGAGCTTGAGCTCGCTTCCTTCTGTAGTCGTGCTCGATGTGCCTTCCTGATTTGGCGCTCATAGTCCGAGTCAACAGGCTTGGGAGCTGGTTCTCTAGCCATACGAATGAAGTGGTCAATTACTTTCTCAGGCACTTTCTCCTTTGGTGGCGATGCCGGTTTCGGTCCAAAATGGGCGTCCACTTGGTCTTGCACTATGGCTGAGTTTTGCTCCTTAGTCATGTCATAAGGCCTCTGAGGAAGAGGAGCGAGGCTTGGACCATATTTATATCGCTTGCCTTCGCCTGTACTTCCTGAACTACCTCGACTCATACCGCTACACACCAAAGCTGCAGGATGTCTCTTCTGCGATTGCTGAGACGGCGGAGGCGGCTGACATGGAGTTGGACCAGGAGAAGTAGCCTGACGATGTGCCGGACTTGAAGCAGGAGGTGTGGCCTGACACGGTGCTGGACTTGCAACCGGAGAAGTGGCATGACGCTGTGCCGGGCTTGAAACCGGAGGAGTCAGCTCACGCGTTCGGGGACTTGGAGGAGGTGGCGGACTTCGAGGAGGAGTCGTCTCACACGTTCGTGGACTTGGAGGAGCGGGAGTCTGTTGACTCGGTGGCGGACTTCGAGGAGTCGGCAGACGACACGGTGTCGGTGGACTTCGAAAGATTATGCAATCCTTTCTCCATAGGATGATACGATGTATGGCCTCTCCGAGTGTGTGCTCGTCTTCACCTCCAGGAATGTCAAGCGTTAGCCCCGAATATGGGTCCACCACTTCATCAACCATGACACGAGCATAGCCCTCTGGAATCGGGATGCAATGGTAGGTTGCTTCGGGGGTAACTGGAAAAGCAACGCCGTCCGCCACCTTCATGGATATGTTCTTCATTTTGGAGTGTAGCTCACAGTTAGTGTTCTCTATGATGTCATCCACAGGGTATTTATCCAGCAGTGTGTCGCCCGTGGTAGAACCAACACTGCTTCTCGGCATGGATGGGACGGTGCTATCCAATGCTGGACGATCATCCGCTTGCTGCTGCCGCTGCTGAGACCCCCTTTCCTGGCTAAGTGAGTCGATCTGCTGCTGCTGCTGCTGGAATTTGAGTGCCAGGTCCGCGTGCCTTGCTTCTAGGCCTTGAAGGCGTTCTACGTCCTGCTTCCTCTGCTCCTCCTCCAGCTTCCTCTTCTTCTCCTCCTCCATCTTCTTTCTTGCACGGGACCTATAGTCGTCTTTCCAGTCTGAAAAGCCCTCATACCAAGGAATAACGCCCATGCCTCGTGTTCTTCCCGGGTGTTCAGGATTTCCCAGGGTGCGCGTAAGCTCGTCGTTCTCTCTGTTGGGCGTGAACACCCCCGCTCAAGCTTCTTCTATTGCGTCAATTATATTTTGTTCGGCTCCTTTTAGACTTGCCTTCTTCGAAACCATGCCTGTCTTCGGGTCCAACACCCCCCCATGCACATAGAACCAAGTTCTGCACCTGGGGGGCCAGTGCCGGGTAACCGGAGTGACCCCTGGATCCTCCATCTCTTGCTCAGACTTATCCCACTTAGGCAATGCCACCGCGTAGCCACCTGGACCCAGCCTATGGAACTGCGTCTTTCTTGCGGCATTTGCCTTGTTTTTCATCGACCGTTCCTTAGATATTTCTGAATCCTTGAAGGTCACGAAATCGTCCCAATGTTCTCTTTGGTTCTTCAGTGTTCCCTTGAAATCTGGAGTCTTCCTTTCATTAGCGAGGTAGTTGGCCCATACAGTTTTCTTGTGGGTGTTGAATGCAATTGCCATCTTCTTAAGAGCAGCGGCCTTGACTTTGTCCACATCTGCTTTAGTGAAATGATCTGGTAGGGTGAAATGTTCCATCAGAGATTTCACCAGGTCTTCTTTGGCTCTGCCATCGACCCAAGTAACACCTGGACGTTTAGTCTTTGGCTCTTTCCATTCTTGAATGGAGATCGGGAGTTTGTCCTTCACAAGAACTCCGCACTGACGAATCAACTTGTTCGCAATGTTCTTAGGCGTGAGGGGTTCGCCACTAGGTTTGATGGATTCGATGTGGTACTTTACACCATCCTTCAACAATCTGCCCGGGCCTCGCTTTGTCTTGCTCTTTGTAGAAGCAGATTTGCTCGATCCGGAGGGCTGGAAGAAGAAAGATCGATTCGTTAATATATCTTCAATAAAAAAATATGTGATGATCACCATGATGCATGCTTATATAAATATACCTCGCCGGTAGTGTTTGTTATTTGAAGATCAGCATTGTCTGTGTCATAATCATAATCATAGTTCATGACTTCATCAGCCCGGTCGTCGAGATTGAATATCTTTTCATCACCCTCTCCGGTATTGTTAAGATATTGGGAGCCGTCATCTGCTTCATTCAGATCATCTAGCCTGTGAGGGCTGCGTATGATGTCGAACAATTCCTCTTCTCTCTCTCTGCCGGTATTGTCCGCCATAGCTTTTACTTCACTAATAATACAGGAGAAATGTAAAACAATTTAGTATTCAAATTACAATGCATGGATGCAATTAATCAATAAGGAAAATCTGAATCTCGAATACATCCTCTCGAATATATAATCTCGAATACATCATCGTCTTAATATATATAATCTCGAATACATCGTCTCGAATACTATATATCGAATACATCACTGGCTAGGTACCTAATAAAGATCGAGTACTACAGAAAAATCTAGGGCGCCACTCGCGGTTCCTGGGGCGCGGGCGGTGCACACCCAAAGAGAAGGAACCATCACAGGACCATATCTCCGGTCATCTGCCCAAAGAACCTGCCAAGTAGTGGAGAACCTGACGTCGTCCATAGCAGCCATGTAGCGATGGACGTGCTCATCTTCCTCCCTGACACGGCGACGCACCACCTCCGGCGGGGCCGGCTTCCTCTGCACCGAATGTGGCCCACGCGAACGCCACCAAAGAAGATCAGGGTCGACGACGGGACCCGAGGTCGGGTTCCTCACCAAGTGGCGCGCCCCTCCAGGTAGCACCTCCCAGTGCCAGCCCGGCGGAGCCTAGTCCCGGACATGGGTCCCCTGAAGCATGACGTCGTCGCGAACGGGTCGACCGCGAGGATGCGGGACGGGCATATCGTCGAGAACAAATACTATATGCCCGCAAAAAAGTAACATTTTTTAAATGATTGGATTGTGATAACTAAAATTCTATATATATGCAAATTCTAACAATTTGACATTAATCTAATTCATCTAACTAAAACTAATTCTAAAATTTCATGATTATATAACTAACATTTCCATAACAATTCTAATATTTATATAACTAAAAAACAGAAAAATTGCTAACATTTCTATAAATATTTCTATAACTAAAAAATAGAAAACATTTATAACATTTCTATAAAACTAACATTTCTAATATTTATATAACTAAAAAACAGAATAATTTCTAACATTTCTATAACTAAAAAACAGAAAAATTTATAACAAACAAACTAATGTGTGTAGTGTGTGTGTGTGTGTGTAGTGTGTGTGTGTGGACATTGGCGCGCGGCCGTGACGAGCTCACCGGCGAGGCGATGACGGTGCGGCGACGAAGGGGCGACGGGACGGGGCGGCGACGACGGGGGCGACGGGACGGGGCGGCGACGACGGGGCGGGGCGCGGCGACGGGAACGACGGGGACGGGGACGGCCGGGGCGGCGACGTCGACGGGGGTGGCGACGAGGGGCGGGGACGGCCGGGGTCGGCGACGAGGTGCGGGGGCGGCGACGATCGGGGAAGGGCGGCGCGACGGAGGGAGGAAACAGAGGGAAGAACAGAGAGGGAAACTGAATTTTTTTCAAGTGTTGTATATAGGATGGACCTTTAGTACCGGTTGGAGCCACCAACCGGTACTAAAGGTCTGTTTTGGCCAGGCCAAGCGGCGGGAAGCGCACCCCCTTTAGTACCGGGTGGTGGCTCCAACCGGTACTAAAGGCCCCCCCTTTAGTACCGGTTGGTGCCACCACCCGGTACTAAAGGTGGTGCGCTGGCGCAGTGCGGTGCGGCAAGTTTAGTCCCACCTCGCTAGTCGAAGGGCTATCGCACTGGTTTATAAGCCCCAATGCGGTTCTCTCGAGCTCCTCTCTTAAGAAGGCCTACTGGGCCTACCAATTCATTGCTGCCATGTGTGCCTACTGGGCCTTTGCGGGCCTGCATCCTGGCCCAACAAAAGGTTGAGTTTCTAGTCATATGCAGGCCGCTTTGGCCCAGTAGGCGGGCTTTTTTATTTTCTTAATTTTTTTGCTTTTTTATTTGTTTTATTTATTTTTGAGTTGTTTTTTGCTGTATTTAGAGTTTCTTTATGAATATTTTTGGTTTAGGTACAAAAATTTACAAACTTTGATCTGTTAGTGCCGGTAGTTTTCAAATTTGAATAGTTTAAATTTTGAATTATTTGAAATTTGTGTGAATCACTAGTTTGTGAATAACTTAACTTTGGAAAAAGATTTTTCAGTGATTCTTTTTTCTTATGTTTAATATTAGTGTGTTTTATCATTATATTCAATTTGGTAATGCTTTTGTAACATTTCAGTTTTCGTCGGAAACCCTGATACTTCGAAAAAGATTGTCCATTTTGTACACGAAGTGTATCCAGTTTTTACCGTAACCCTCTCTACTTTTTTGCACATGCTATTTGTATGAAATTATCATACCATGCCAACTTTCAACCTTTTCTGAGTTCATTTCAAATGCTTTTCAATTTTAGGGTCATTTAGCTGGAAAAAAAATCAGTAAATGCATGAAAAAGAATTTGTTTGCACATAAAATTTCTTCGCGTTTCAAATGCCAAAACACATAATTAACTTCCCTAACTATTACAGACATTCCCTCCTGGGTGTGAAACACAGAAGAAAGTGATGATAGTGAAGCCCATCACATCCCAAATATTTGGGTGTGAAACTTTTTCTTCTCGTATGTCCCTTTGCGCCGTAGCCAGGGAAAATCTTCATCATTTAACTGGATGCTCGGGTCAATATTCACTGTGAATGGAGCAATTTCATCAAACTTTTCATAATCTTATGACATGTCTGTCTTGTCATCCACTCCCACGATGTTTCTTTTTCCTGAAAGAACTATGTGGCGCTTTGGCTCGTCGTATGATCCAGTCACTTCCTTATCTTTTCTTTTTCTCGGCCTGGTAGACATGTCTTTCACATAAAAAACCTGCGCCACATCATTGGCTAGGACGAATGGTTCGTCTGCAGACGCAAGATTGTTGAGATCCACTGTTGTCATTCTGTACTGCGGGTCTTCTGTTACCCGGCCTCGTGTCATATTGACCCATGTGCACCGAAACAAAGGGACCTTCAAATCACCTGATCCATAGTTAAGTTCCCATATGTCCTCTATGTAACCATAATATGTTTCGTTTCCCGTGTTGGTTGTTGCATCAAAGCGGACACCACTGTTTTAGTTGGTGCTCTTCTTATCTTGGGAGATCGTGTAAAATGTATTCCCATTTATCTGGTACCCTTTGACAGTCATTATATTCGAAGATGGTAACTGGGACAGCGAGTACAGGTCATTTTGAATATCGCCATCATTCAGGGCACGTTTCTGCAACCAACTGGCGGAAGTCCTCGTTTGTTCGCGTGTAATCCAGTCGTCAGACTTCTCCGGGTGTTTGGACTGTAGAAAATTCCTGTGTTCCTCCATATATGGAGCCACCAAGGCGGAATTCTGTAGAACTGTGTAGTGTGCTTCAGTGAGAGAATGCCCGTCCATACATATTATTTGATGCCCTCCTAGTGTGCCTTTTCCTTCCAGTCTGTCCTTATGCCGCGATTCAGGAACACCAATCGGCTTAACGTCAGGAACAAAGTCAATACAAAATTCAATGACCTCCTCATTTTCATGGCCCTTCGAGATGCTTCCTTCTGGCCTAGCACGGTTATGAACATATTTCTTCAAGACTCCCATGAACCTTTCAAAGGGGAACATATTGTGTAGAAATATAGGACCCAAAACGTTAATCTCTTTGCAAAGGTGAACTAGGACGTGCGTCATGATGTTGAAGAAGGATGGTGGGAACACCAACTCGAAACTGACAAGACATTGCACCAAATCATTCTGTAACCTTTGTATGATTTCTGGATCGATTACCTTCTGAGAGATTGCATTGAGGAATGCACATAGCTTCACAATGGCCAATCGAACGTTTTCCGGTAGAAGCCCCCTCAATGCAACTGGAAGGAGTTGCGTCATAATCACGTGGCAGTCATGAGACTTTAGGTTCTAGAACTTTTTCTCTGCCATATTTATTATTCCCTTTATATTCGACGAGAAGCCATACGGTACCTTCATGCTGAGCAGGCATTCGAAGAAGATTTCCTTCTCTTCTTTGGTAAGAGCGTAGCTGGCCTGACCCTGATGTATGTCGTCTTTTCCGTGCATACGTTGCTGGTCCTCCCGTGCCTCTGGTGTATCTTTTGTCTTCCCATACACGCCCAAAAAGCCAAGCAGGGTCACGCAAAGATTCTTCGTCACGTGCATCACGTCGATTGCGGAGCGGACCTCTAGGTATTTCCAATATGGTAGGTCCCAAAATATAGATTTCTTCTTCCACATGGGTGCGCGTCCGTCAGCGTCCTTCGGATCAGGTTGTCCGCCAGGACCCTTTCCAAAGATTACCTTCAAATCCTTGACCATATCATGTACATCAGCACCAGTACGGTGGCGAGGCTTCGTCCGGTGATCCGCCTTACCTTTGAAATGCTTGCCTTTCTTTCTTATGGGATTCCTGCTCGCAAGAAATCGACGATGTCCCAGGTACACATTCTTCTTACAACTATTCAAATATATACTGTCAGTATCATCCAAACAGTGCGTGCATCCGTGGTATCCCTTGTTTGTCTGTCCTGAAAGGTTACTGAGAGTAGGCCAATCATTGATGGTCACGACCAGCAACGCCTTTAGGTCAAATTCTTCCCCCATGTGCTCATCCCACACACGTACACCTGTTCCATTCCACAGTTGTAAGAGTTCTTCAACTAATGGCCTTAGGTACACATCAATGTCGTTGCCGGGTTGCTTAGGGCCTTAGATGAGCACTAGCATCATAATGAACTTCCGCTTCGTGCACAACCAAGGAGGAAGGTTATACAAACATAGAGTCACATGCCACGTGCTATGGTTGCTGCTCTGCTCCCCAAAAGGATTAATGCCATCTACGCTTAGACCAAACCATACGTTCCTTGGGTCACCTACAAACTCCTCCCAGTACTTTCTCTCGATTTTTCTCCACTGCGAACCGTCAGCGGGTGCTCTCAACTTTCCGTCTTTCTTACGGTCTTCTGCGTGCCACCGCATCGCCTTCGCATGCTCTTTGTTTTGGAACAAACGTTTCAACTGTGGTATTATAGGAGAATACCACATCACCTTGGCAGGAATCTTCTTCCTGGGGCGCTCACCCTCGACATCACCAGGGTCATCGCGACTGATCTTATAATGCAATGCACCGCATATCGGGCAAGCATTCAAATCCTCGTACTCACCGCGGTAGAGGATGCAGTCATTAGGGCATGCATGTATCTTTTGCACCTCTAACCCTAGAGGGCAGACAGCCTTCTTTGCTTCATACATACTCTCGGGCAATTCGTTGTCCTTTGGAAGCATATTCTTTATCATTACCAGCAACTTTCCAAATCCCTTGTCAGATACACCATTCTCTGCCTTCCATTGCAGCAATTCAAGTATGGTGCCCAACTTTTTTTGTCAGCTTCGCAATTCGGGTACAACAATTTCTTGTTATCCTCTAACATGCACTGCGACTTCGTCCTCTCGAGATCACTTGCGCAGTTTCTCTTTGCATCGGCAATGGCCCGACCTAGATCATCAGCGGGCTCATCTGGTGCCTCTTCTTCAGCTTCTTTCTGCATTGCCGGCTCAGCTTCTTCCCCCATTGTTGTATCATCGTATTCAGGGAACCCATGGCCAGGATAGCCGTCGTCGTCCTCTTCTTCTTCATTGTCTTCCATCATAACCCCTATTTCTCCGTGCTTGGTCCAAACATTATAGTGGGGCATGAAACCGGACTCAAATAGGTGGACGTGAATGGTTCTTGACGTAGAGTAACTGTGACCATTCTTACAGCCAGCACATGGACAAGGCATAAAACCATCCGCCCGCTTGTTTGCCTCAGCAGCAAGCAGAAAAGTAAGCACGCCATTAATGAACTCGGGAGAGCATCTGTCATCATACATCCATTGTCGGCTCATCTTCATTACACAACACCGAATAGACCAAATTAATACAAGTTCATACATAAAGTTCATATATAACACTTAATCAAATGCAACATACAAATAACTCTCTAGCTAAAGAATTTAAATGCAACAACAAATGCGATGAAGATCGCAATTAAGGTAACAATTGATCCAATAGCATAATGATACCAAGACACACTATCAATGGCATATTTTCTAATCTTTCTAATCTTCAACCTCATTTTCTCCATCTTGATCTTGTGATCATCGACGACATCGGCAACATGCAACTCCAATTCCATCTTCTCCCCCTCAATTCTTTTCAATTTTTCTTTCAAATACTCGTTTTCTCTTTCAACTAAATTTAACCTCTCGACAATAGGGTCGGTTGGAATTTCCGGTTCACATACCTCCTGGATAAAAATATCTATGTCAACTTGATGGGCATAATTTGTCATAAACATGAAATGCAACAACTAGTTTTAAAAGAGAATATACCACATCCGAATCATAACAAGGACGAGGGCCGACGGGAACGGATATCAAAACCATGGCACTATGTATAACAAACAACGTACGGGTAAGATAATTATACGAGTAACTATATATCCAAATCACATAAACATCAATTTGGTAATGTAAAACATTCATGAACAAGAGCCTCACCAGAAGGTGGTGCCGGCGACGGGACGGTGCGGGCGATCGACGGTGGTTACGACGGAGATTTAGAAGGCACTAAGTAAACCACACCTACATTTGCAAACTAAGTGTTATTTTTGTGCTCAAATTGCATATAAATCAAATACTAGCAAATATAATTATTCCTCCCAAATTAATCACTATACGAAGCATTGCAAGAGCTAATCTAGCAATGAGAGTTGAAAGGACAAAGTTGCTAACCTTTGTGATCATTTGAATGGATGGGGGCCTTCAAATCTTGACAAATTTTGGGCAAAATTTGTGAGGAGCTCGAGGAGAGAGGGGGAAGAACAGAGGAAGTGAGGGGAAAGGGGAAGAACAGAGTGGCTCGGGGGGGACGAAGGGTTTATGTACGTCGCCTTTAGTACCGGTTCGTGCCACGAACCGGTACTAAAGGTGCTGGAGGGGCCCCAGACTGACAACACCCTGCCACCACCCTATTTAGTACCGGTTCCTGCCATGAACCGGTACAATAGGTTCGCCACGAACCGGTACTAATGAGAATGGCCGGCTAGCCGTTGGAACCGGCACTATTGGACACATTAGTGCCGGCTCAAAACCAAACCGTCACTAATGTGTCTCATATTAGGTCCTTTTTCTACTAGTGTACTATCGCGACCTAAAGAGCTACTCAAGACATGAGGATCGCAACCTAGTACTCCCTCCGGTCCTTTTTAGGCTGCATAGAGGAAAAAGTATTTTTTACTTTGACGAAAGTTACAGAAAAAAGTATTAACATTCACAATATCAAATCAATATTTTTAGATTCATTACGAAATGTAGTTTCATAGAATATATATTTGGTATTGTAGATGTTGACATTTTTAATATATATTTGATCAAAGTTTGTAAAGTTTAACTTGACACAATGAGTTTTCATCTAGGAGAGCACTCTAGATAAACTCCATGTAATGTCTTTAACAAGGAAACATCGGGAACGCCGCCATTGTCCAATCTAACTAATAAAGATCAAGTTTTCACCCCTTGAACTCAAGCTCCTGCACTGAAAGGGCACCACCTAGCCGACATTGCACTATGTTGTCATCACCTGCCGATACATCATCGCATGGCTACAAAGACGCACAATCCAGACGGAGACCTAGCCACACAATTACAACCACACCCGCGCAACTCATGCCGCCGAGCAGTGCATAAGGACACCCACCATGTCCATGGACCATCAGTGCCATGCCGGCGAGAGTTCACCCCGCCCAACAAAGCCATTTAGGAAAGTCACATGGGGCACCTTGGACAAGATGAAATCCACACACGTCAAGCAGAAGTTGAGTCATCACTCATCAATTTCCATCGTTGCCTCTGTTGAGCACCACTAGTAGAAAAGGGGGCAATTGTCCAGGCCGGGTCAGCCCATTAGTCCCGGTTCAATCCAGAACCGGGACCAATGGGGGCATTGGACCCGGTTCGTGAGCCCCGGGGGCCGGCCGGGCCACGTGGACCATTGGTCCCGGTTCGTTTGGACCTTTTGGTCCCGGTTGGTGGGACGAACCGGGACCAATGTGCCTTGGTCCTAGCTCACCACCATTGGTCCCGGTTGGTGGCCTGAACGGGGACCAAAGGCTTCCCTTTAGTCCCGGTTCAAGCCACGAACCGGGACCAATTAATTGCCTATATATACCCCTCGCCCGCGAGCAGAGCACTCTCACTGCTCTGTTTTTCGTGGCCGGCGAGGAGAGAGCTTTGTGGTGCTCTAGGTCACCTCCTATGTACACGAGGTGTTCGATGGAATGCCCGAGGCACACTACTTAAGCTTTCTGCTCTCCAAGCTCGACCTCCAAGCTCCATTTTCCTCAATATTTGTCTAGGTTTAGTGGTCCGTCACGTCCCGTCCCCGTCTTCACCGCCGTGGATCGCCTGCGCCGATCTCGTCGCCGGCACCACCGTGGTGAGCCTCTTGTTCTTATCTTCTTTCTGAAAGGAAAAAAAATTCTTACTTGTATGTTTATATAGATACTTGTATAATTTTCTTACTTTTATTATTGCATCTTATATAGTGCGATGGTTTTGGTATCCGCCCTCGTCGGTCCTCATCTTGTCTATGATTCGTATGTGGTATATATTATCTTTTCATAACTATTGGTTCATCTATTGTTTATGACAATTATGCCGACCAACGTGACATAGATTTTATTTATCTAGGAGGTTGTTGAACCGGAAATTCCAACCGACCCTATTGTCGAGAGGTTAAATTTAGTTGAAGAAGAAAACAATTTCTTGAAGGAAAAATTGGAAAAATTGAGGAGGAGAAGATGATATTGGAGTTGCATGTTGCGGATGTCGTGGATGATCACAAGATCAAGATGGATGCAATGCGCTTGAAGATTAGAAAGATTAGAAAATATGCCATTCATACCGAGGCTTGGTATCATTATGCCGTTGGATCAGTTGTTACATTGGTTGCGATTATGATCGCATTTGTTTTCGCATTGAAATGTTTTACATAGTTTCAATGTATGGTTTAATTAATTTAGATGCTCTGCAGAGCTTTATGTTGTTAGATGAGAACTATGTATGTACTTTGGTTTTAATGTGATGATGAACTTCTATTAATTTGGTCACTTAATTATCTATTCATGATGTTCTGTAATGATTTTTGACACACTTAATTATATATAATGCACGCAGATGAACCGGCAATGGATGTACGGTTCAAGACACACCTCCGAGTACATTAAGGGCGTGCATGAATTTCTCGAAGTGGCTGAGGCAAACAAGCAGAATGGTTTTATGTGTTGTCCATGCCCTATATGTGGGAATACGAAGTCTTACTCTGACCGGAAAATCCTTCACACCCACCTGCTTTACAAGGGTTTCATGCCACACTATAATGTTTGGACGAGGCACGGAGAAATAGGGGTTATGATGGAAGACGGCGAAGAAGAAAAGTACGATGACAACTATGTGCCCCCTGAATACGGTGATGCTACTGAAGATCAAGAGGAACCAGACGATGTGCACGATGATGCTGCAACAGGCGAAGCTGCTGAAGATCAAGAGGAACCAGACGATGTGCCCGATGATGATGATCTCCGCCGGGTCATTGTCGATGCAAGGACGCAATGCGAAAGTCAAAAGGAGAAGCTGAAGTTCGATCGCATGTTAGAGGACCACAAAAAAGGGTTGTACCCCAATTGCGAAGATGGCAACACAAAGCTCGGTACCGTACTGGAATTGCTGCAGTGGAAGGCAGAGAATGCTGTGCCTGACAAAGGATTTGAGAAGCTACTGAAAATATTGAAGAAGAAGCTTCCAAAGGATAACGAATTGCCCGACAGTACATACGCAGCAAAGAAGGTCGTATGCCCTCTAGGATTGGAGGTGCAGAAGATACATGCATGCCCTAATGACTGCATCCTCTACCGCGGTGCGTACAAGGATCTGAACGCATGCCCGGTATGCGGTGCATTACGGTATAAGATCAGACGAGATGACCCTGGTGATGTTGACGGCGAGCCCCCCAGGAAGAGGGTTCCTGCGAAGGTGATGTGGTATGCTCCTATAATACCACGGTTGAAACGTCTGTTCAGAAACGGAGAGCATGCCAAGTTGATGCGATGGCACAGTGAGGACCGTAAGAAAGACGGGAAGTTGAGAGCACCCGCTGACGGGTCACAGTGGAGAAAAATCGAGAGAAAGTACTGGGATGAGTTTGCAAGTGACCCAAGGAACGTATGGTTTGCTTTAAGTGCGGATGGCATTAATCCTTTCGGGGAGCAGAGCAGCAATCACAGCACCTGGCCCGTGACTCTATGTATGTATAACCTTCCTCCTTGGATGTGCATGAAGCGGAAGTTCATTATGATGCCAGTTCTCATCCAAGGCCCTAAGCAACCCGGCAACGACATTGATGTGTACCTAAGGCCATTAGTTGAAGAACTTTTACAGCTGTGGAATGGAAACGGTGTACGTACGTGGGATGAGCACAAACAGGAGGAATTTCACCTAAAGGCGTTGCTGTTCGTGACCATCAACGATTGGCCCGCTCTCAGTAACCTTTCAGGACAGACAAACAAGGGATACCACGCATGCACGCACTGTTTACTTGACACCGATAGTATATACCTGGGAAGCTGCAGGAAGAATGTGTACCTGGGCCATCGTCGATTTCTTCCGACCAACCATCAATGTCGAAAGAAAGGCAAGCATTTCAAAGGCGAGGCAGATCACCGGAGGAAGCCCGCCATGCGTACCGGTGATCACGTACTTGCTATGGTCAATGATTTACACGTAATCTTTGGAAAGGGTCCCGGCGGACTAGCTGTTCCGAGTGACGCTGGGGGACACGCACCCATGTGGAAGAAGAAATCTATATTTTGGGACCTACCCTACTGGAAAGACCTAGAGGTCCGCTCTTCGATCGACGTGATGCACGTGACGAAGAACCTTTGCGTGAACCTGCTAGGCTTCTTGGGCGTGTATGGGAAGACAAAAGATACAGCTGAGGCACGGGAGGACCTGCAACGTTCGCACGAAAAAGACGGCATGCCTCCAAAGCAGTATGAAGGTCCTGCCAGCTATGCTCTTACCAAAGAAGAGAAGGAAATCTTCTTTGAATGCCTGCTTAGTATGAAGGTCCCGACTGGCTTCTCGTCGAATATAAAAGGAATAATAAATATGTCAGAGAAAAAGTTTCAGAACCTAAAGTCTCATGACTGCCACGTGATTATGACGCAACTGCTTCCGGTTGCATTGAGGGGGCTTCTACCGGAAAACGTCCGATTAGCCATTGTGAAGCTATGTGCATTCCTCAATGCAATCTCTCAAAAGGTGATCGATCCAGAAATCATACCAAGGCTAAGGAGTGATGTGGTGCAATGTCTTGTCAGTTTCGAGCTGATGTTCCCACCATCCTTCTTCAATATCATGACGCACGTCCTAGTTCATCTAGTTGACGAGATTGTCATTCTGGGCCCCGTATTTCTACACAATATGTACCCCTTTGAGAGGTTCATGGGAGTCCTAAAGAAATATGTCCGTAACCGCGCTAGGCCAGAAGGAAGCATCTCCATGGGCCATCAAACAGAGGATGTCATCGGGTTTTGTGTTGACTTCATTCCTGGTCTTAAGAAGATAGGTCTCCCTCAATCGCGGTATGAGGGGAGACTGACTGGAAAAGGCTCGCTTGGAAGGGATTCAATAATATGCAGGGACGGATATTCTTGGTCTCAAGCACGCTACACAGTTCTACAGAACTCTACCTTGGTGACCCCGTATGTCGATGAACACAAGAACAGTCTGCGCTCCAAACACCCGGATTACATGTGAACACATCAGGACTTTCAGCAGTTGGTTGGAAGCACGTCTCAGAGGTGACAACACTGTTTATGATGAGTTATACTTGTTGTCCAGGGGACCATCTTCGACTGTTACGATTTGGAAAGGATACGAGATAAATGGGAATATATTTTACACGATTGACCAAGATCAAAAGAGTACCAACCAAAATAGCGGTGTCCACTTTGATGCAACAACCGAGAGGGGAAAGGACACATATTATGGTTATATAGTGGACATATGGGAACTTGACTACGGACATGATTTTAAGGTCCCTTTGTTTAAGTGCAAATGGGTCAATCTGTCAGGAGGCGGGGTACAGGTAGACCCACAGTACGGAATGACAACAGTGGATCTGAAAAATCTTGGGTACACTAACGAACCGTTCGTCCTAGCCAATGATGTGGCACATGTTATCTATGTGAAGGACATGTCTACCAGACCGAGAAAAAGAAAAGATAAGGAAGCAAATACATCATACGATGAGCCAAAGCGCCACATAGTTCTTTCAGGAAAAAGAGACATCGTGGGAGTGGAGGGAAAGACAGACATATCTGAAGATTATGAAAAGTTTCATGAAATTCCTCCCTTCAAAGTCAAGACTGACCCCAGCATCCTGATAAGCGATGAAGATTATTCATGGTTACGGCGCAATAAGCAAATGAAACAAGCGAAGAAAAAGTGAAGACTTTCTCCCACAACTATTATGATGATACCATGCCAACTTTGTAACACACGAGTATGATACCATTGTCCGTTTTGTACATGCACATGCTATGTGGGTGAATCTATGATACCATGCCAACTTTCAACTTTTTCATAGTTCATTTGAAATGCTTTAATGTCTTATGGTTCGGCCCTCGTAATAATTAAAAATAGCAACAATAAGTATTTTGTTGTAAGTAGAAACAAAATAAAATAAATAAAGCAAGAAAGAAAACAAAAAACAAAAAAGTGTTTTCAAATTTGAAAACTAATGGCACTAACAGAAAGTTTATAATTTTTCTAAAACTAAAAGCAAAAAGAATTAAAAAATACAGCAAAAAACAAAAGAAAATAAATAATGCAGAAAACAAAACAAAAAACAATTAAAAATAGCAACAATAAGTATTTTGTTGTAAGTACAAACAAAATAAAATAAATAAAGTAAGAAAGAAAACAAAAAAACAAAAAAAGTGTTTTCAAATTTGAAAACTAATGGCACTAACAGAAAGTTTATAATTTTTCCAAAACTAAAAGCAAAAAGAATTAAAAAATAAAGCAAAAAACAAAAGAAAATAAATAATGCAGAAAACAAAACAAAAAAACTAGAAAATAATTAAAAATAGCAACAATAAGTATTTTGTTGTAAGTAGAAACAAAATAAAATAAATAAAGCAAGAAAGAAAACAAAAAAAATTGCCTCCTACTGGGCCCCCACGGCCTGAATACGACTAGAAACCCTACCATGGGCCAGGATTCAGGCCCGCAGTAGGCCCAGCAGGCCCATCAGGCAAAGCAGTAGCAAATAGGCCCTTAAGCCTACGGTGGAGAGGAGCTCGAGAGGGGTGCGGCAGTGCGGCTTATAAACCACTGCGCACCCCTCTCAACTAGCTAGGTGGGACTAAACTTTGGCCCCGACGCTGGCAGCACAGGGTCCTTTGGTACCGGTTCGTGGCACCAACCGGTACCAATGCCCGCCCTTTAGTCCCGGTTGGTGCCTCCAACCGGGATCAAAGGTCGCCGCTTCCCGCCCATTGGGCTGCTGAAAAGAGGCCTTTGGTCCCGGTTAGTGGTACCAACCGGGACTAAAGGGGGCATTAGTCCCGGTTGGAGTCACGAATCGGGACCAATGCCCTTGCTATATATACAACACTTAGGAAAATTTGACGAACACCTCGCAAGTTGCCCCCGGCCCGCCCGACGACGCCGAGCTCATCGACGCCGCCAGGCTGCCCAGATCGACGCCGTCCGCGTGCCCCCATCGTCGCCCCTGCCCCGTCGCCGCCAGGCGCTGCCCGACGCCGCCCGCCGGCCGCCCCCGCCGACGCCGCCGTCGTCGCCCGCGCCCGTCGTCGCCGTCACCGTCGCCGTCGTCGCCGGCCACGCCCCTGCCCCGGCCCGCCGTGGTCGTCGCCGTCGCCCTCGCCGCCGCCGCCGTCGCCCTCGCCGGCCGCACCCGTTGTGAGCCGCCGCCATCGAGGCTCTGTGTTCAGTGCTTTTTTTTCATACATACATGTGAATTTTTTTGTTAATTGCATTTTTTTCATATATATAATTAATGTATATATGTATGTGGTAGCTATATGATGAATGGATGTGGCTATATGTATGTATGAATATAATGTTCATAGCATTTTATTCTTTATATATGTTTTTTCATATATGTATTAATTTTTTATTTAGGTTGTTAGTAGATATCGATTTTAGGTTAGTGCATTTTAATTAGGTTAGTGTAGAGGAAAAAGTAAAATAAGGAAAAGGAAGAAAAGAGGAAGAAGGAAGAAGGAAGAAGAAGAAGAAAAAGAATGAGAGGAAAAAGGAAAATAAGAAGTGGAAGAAAAGAGAAGAAGAGGTGAGGAAAAGAAGAGGAGAAAGAAATAAGAAGAAGAAAAAGGAAGAAAAAGAAGAGGAGAAAAAGAAAAAATAATTTTTTTTTCTATTTTTTCTTCTTGTCCTCTATTCCTTTCTTCTTCTTCTTCCTTCTCTTCTTTCTTCCTCTTTTCTTCCTTTTCCTTAATTATTTTCCTTTCTCGAGGGAGAAGAAGAAAAAGAAGAGGAGAAGAAGAAAGAAAGGAATAGAGGAGAAATAAATAAGAAGAACAAAAAAGAAGAAAAGGAAGAGGAGAAGAAGAAAGGAATAGAGGAGAAGAAGAAAAAAAAGAAAAAAAATTCTTTTTTTTCTTCTTCTCCTCCATTCCTTTCTTCTTCTCCTCTTTTTATCTCTTCTTCGTTTTCTTATGTTTTATCGGGTCTGTCGCCGTCAGGCTGCTCGCCTTCGCCCTCGCCGCCCCCTCGAGATAACTTCGACATGATGGGCGGTCGATCTATATACCCCCTCTCGACCATGATAACCTATACAACGGCAGCACCCCCCTCGGCCCTCTCGCTTGACTAAAACTCTCGAGGCCACCCAAATTTACCAAGTTAAAAGAGCGTTGTCGTCGAGGCCACCCCAAACCCTTGAAGCGTTGTGTCGAGGCGATCCCAAACCCTAGAGAAGCATTGTCGAGGCCACTAACATGATTCCTTATTGTGATTAGCTAACTAGTTCTACGTTTGCCACTAATTTATATCCATCTGTACCATGTTTGAATAATAATTGACATGTTGTAAATATTTGCAGAAACTATGGAGCACTACCGTGACGAAGCAACAGAAGCGATGTTGGGGGAGATGATCGCGGAAGGAACTGATGTTGTTGCGTCATTTTTCATCGACGTCGTTGGTGAGGAAGGACTGGGTGAAGAAGAGGGCTATGTTCATGATGGCTCCGGCCCATTAATGCTGGTACAAGAAGAGGGCTATGTTCATGATGGCTCCGGTGATGACCCAATGGAGGTACAAGAAGTAGACCGTGCTGACTGCTCTGATGACCGAACCGAGTCCGACCAGGTATATATATATATATATATATATATTAGTTAAGCTCGTGCTGACTAGTTAATTGATGCATTCATTGTTTTGGTATATGTACACATATTAATTACTCTTGTCTTTCTTCCTTTTAATTTCTAGCCCTCCGGATCGAGCACAACTTCGGTAAGGAGACGAGGCCCGAAGAAAAGTTGAGCTCGGATGAAAGGTTTGAGATCATAGAAATCGCGCCCGACGGCGAACCGATTGAACCCATCCGGACAAAGAACGCATTTTCTGCTCAGTGCGGGGTTCTTGTTAGGGACAAGATCCCGATCAGCATCCAGCAATGGTATAAGCCTAAGGACGACCCTGAGGTGTCTTATGTCAATGATATGCAGAAAGAAGATCTTTGGACTCAGCTGAAGGCAAATTTCACCCTACCGCCAGAGGAGGATCCGAAGAAGCCAGTTAAAGAGCAATTAATCAAGTCTTGTGCTCTTAAGAAGATGGCAACCCTATTCAGGAGGTGGAGGAAAGAGTTGAACCATTTTGTCGAAAAATAAGACACCAGAATTCATCGGCAAATATGAGAAGATCAAAGATCACTGGCCCGCATTTGTGGCCCACAAGACATCGGAAAAGAGTAAGAAGATGTCGGTGACGAACAAGCAAAATGCTGCGAAGAAGAAGCTTCACCATCGCACGGGGTCAGGTGGCTACCTCAAAGCCCGGCCTAAGTGGTCCAAGGCTGAGAATGATCTGCTTGAAAAAGGGATCGAACCAGAGACAATGAGATGGCCAGACCGTTGCCGGACTTGGTTCTTCGGGGCTGGCGGAACCTTGGACCCTGTATCAGGGATGTGCCGTTTGACGGACGAGCAACTGGAAATACCAGTCAAGAACCTTCGACACTATATCAATGCAGCGCATAAAGGGGCGTTCATACCAGACAGGGAGAAGGACGAGCTCACAATGGCCCTCGGGAATCCTGAGCACCCTGGACGGACACGAGGAATGCCAGGCTCCATTCCGTGGAAGGTTGGTTTTCCGGACGCAGGGGGTTACAAAACCCACGAGAGGAGGAAGAAACTGGAGCAGGGCCAACTGCAGGCGCTGCACGAAAGGGTAATGGGGCCATAGGAACGAGAAGAGGAACGAGAAGCAGCAGATCGCAGCAAACGACCTGCCGAAGCTTCCCCCGAAGCTACCCCGCCATCTCAGCGGAGAAGCAGCGTGGCTTCCACCGAGCTGCTTCAGCCGGAGCATGTCTTGACGGCTCCTGCCAGCTATCCCGTGGATGCTATCACGGAGTCTCAAAATTGCCACATTATGGCGCGATGGATGAATTTGAAGGTCAAGGCGGCTGTTGGCTCTGTTTATCCTAATGGACCCGGAGCAACTTATCACTGCCGGCCGATTCCAAAAGGATATGCTAGGGTGATGGTGGATGAAATAACGGAGGGATTTGAGGACCTCCTTCTTGACCACCCTACCGGTGAAGGGGAGACTAGGCTGGGTTCTGCTCTGAAGACTCCATGCCTATGGAGGAAGGAGCTCATCAACCTTCCGAACTGGACGCCTCCGCTTCCTCCTCCTCCTCCGGCGAGTCAGGGCACTCCGCCTCCTCCGCCGCCTCCTCATCCTCCTCCGGCGAGTCAGGGCACTCCGCCTCCTCCACCGCCTCCTCCTCCGGCGAGTGACGATCAGGGCACGCGTGGTGGCACTCCGCGTCCTTCTCCGGTGCGTGGCGGCACTTCGCCTCCTTCTCCACCTGCGCCGGCGCTCCCGAGTAGCCAGCAGCCTCCTCCTTCTCCGCCTCGCCAGCAAGGGCGGAAGAGACCTGTCGCCGCCCTGGCTGCTCCGGCGCGTCGTACTCCTTCTCCTCCGCCTCGTAAGAAAGCACGAAAGAAGACAGACGCCGCAGCTGCTCCGTATGCTCCAGCGTCTAGCAGCACAACCAGAGGCGGGAGGCAGTACAGATACGGCCCACCTCTAAAGCCTCTAAAGAAGTTACCGTACGAGAGGACCGAGGAGGAAAACGATACGATTGTGCGGACCCACGTGAAGGAGTTCTTCGAAGGGGTGAAAGCAACGAGACATCCACCTCCGGAGGAGAAGGTAGATCCGGTGAAAGCGAAGCGCACTATCGATGCCCTGAGGAAACCACCAAAGTCTCCACCGAGAACCAACTATGAGCGCATTACTGAACAAACATATCTCCAAGCCCAGCGGTCGGGAACTACTGTCAGTGCTAAAAGGTTAAAAGAACGAGCAAAGGGGAAAAAATTGTCCAGCTCAGCGAACAAGCACAGCAATCGTGCCCCCCGCTCAATGTGTCTAATGCTCTGGGGACAGTGGCCGGTTATGGCAATCTTGAAGATTACCTGCCTGACGATCAACTTCCTGATTTGTTGGAGGTGGACGAACACAGATACGAGTACGGGAAGCCTCTCGTCAAATATGAAAAATCTCAGACAACAATGATGCAAAGATTCCATAATTGGTACATGGAAACCTGCAGAGAGTCTGGGGGTACGAATGCTTTGTATCTGAATATTAAAGAGGATCACGACCTCGTTGCAAATGATCTGTTGACTGTTCCATTTGATGAGTTCTTCGCGTTCTTCAATCAAAAGGCCCTCGATAAACTAATGGTCTTTTGCTACTGTCTATAAGTACTATTTCTGTCATTAAGTCTCTATATATAGCTCGGCTCTTTCATTTCATGTATTTATAATTAATTATCCTCAATATATTATGCAGATTGAAGATCGTCGAGTGCAAAAAACAAGAAATTTATGATATTGGGTTCATTAACACAAATATCATAGATGAATTTATGGTTAAAAAGGACATCAAAGAGGCCGAGGACAACGTTCTACAATCGTTGATCAAAAATCAAAACAAAGATACCATACTCTTTCCTTACAACGGCAAGTGAGTGTTACTGTCGTGTGCATATTCGCGTTTCCCTTATTACTCAAGCGATATTATAGTAATGTAATTGATGAGTTATGCATGCGTGCGCAGGTACCACTATATTCTTCTGGAGATTAAGCTTGAGCGTGGACTAGTAACCGTCTTAGACTCGAGACGGAAAGATCCCAGAACCTATGCGGACATGATTGAAATGCTCAGCAAGTAAGTTCAATCGATCATTATCGCACCATATCGGCAACTTTTTGTTCATTTCCTGATATCTCAAGTAATAATAATTATTTTCTTTGTCTTGCAGGGTTTGGAAACAGTTCACCGCACAAGCTCCGGGACTGCCGAAGGAGCTGCGATATACATACCCGAAAGTAAGTACTACTGGCTAGCTAGTTGCGCGCATCTCCCATTGATTCTATAGCTATACTTTCATCAATGCCATTTATAATGCTTCATTATTAGTTTGATTGACCTCTATTTCTCGTAAAGTGCTTGTGGCAGGAAGAAGGGAATGATTTCTGTGGAGACTACGTGTGTGAGTTCATCCACAACGCGACTTTGAAAAACAAGCGGGGCTACTCTCAAAGACAATATGAAGTGCGTAAGCAATAATATTCACAATTTCATTTTATTACACCATCATTTCTGTTGAGTTTCATTCATATATATGTATTAATTAACCCCCTTCTTCAAATTAGACGTGGCAGATGCGGAATGAACTCCTAGAACCAGATCGCATGAAAGCAATTCAAGAGGAATTGGAGGGATTCTTTCTTGACCACGTCATCAATAAAGCCGGAGAATACCATGTGGAAATTGATTTCAATTGCTAGGGGGTTGTAATTAAGAGATCTTATACATATTGTACATGTATGTAGCCAGTAGCATCAGATACATGATATACGAAAACTTGTTGTTCGACCAATCTCTCGGAGAAGGAGAGGTCGATCGATCACTTCTCTCGGTATGCATGACGAACTTCTGTACTCAATGGTTCTCTCGATCACTTATGTATATATAGTACGTAGCGTCGACCAAGCACGGACATAAGAGAGGACACTTCTCTCTATTAATTAGCTAGCTAACACAATATATGAAACACCTAAATTAACCCCCCAAAACCCCCAACCCTCCTTCCTTTAAAAAAAACAAAAATCCTTGCCCCTGGAAGGCTGACGCGTGGATGCCTTTTGGTCCCGGTTGGTACCACCAACCGGGACCAAAGGCCTCCTGACTGGGCTCGGCGCACAGGGCCACATGGGGGCACATTGGTCCTGGTTCGTGTTTGAACCGGGACTAATGGGTGGAGGTATTAGTAACGACCCATTAGTCCCGGTTCATGAACCGGGACTAAAGGCCCTTACGAAGCGGGACTATTAGGTGTTTTTCTACCAGTGCACTCCAAACCTCTGCACCGAGCAGGAGAGATGTAATCACCGGAACATGGGGCCGAGAGCCTCCAATGCAGAAGCTAAGACCAGACGATTTTGCGCCCGGTAGAGACGATTAGATAGCAGTCAAGGACCATACCGTCAGGAGAAAATTTACCGATGCGTGCCCAATCACGCAAGATGCAAATCGTCTCCATATGTACCAGGAAGATGTATCGTCACTGTAGTCGTGAATCAATGAACATAAAGCCTCCGCCACAAATCACCTTCATCGTCGTTGACACCATGACCGGCCACCGCGCTCGCCTCACAGCCGCTACGCCATGGCCACCTCCGAGATGTCTCGGAACCGCCGCCCCGACGTCAGACCTCCGCGAACATTGTTTTTTTTTTTTGCGGAGTAAAGGGAGTTTTATTCAAGATGTCATAGTGTTACAGTCGAGAGGCCACAAATCCTCAATAAAAGGTGGAACCGAGCGCAACCACACAGCTATAGTCCGCTCGGCCCGGCTATAGTTGGCCAAACGGTCGGCAACTCTATTCTAAGAACGACAAATTTTCAGAGGTACAAACTCCCTATTACTCATCAACTCCTTAATCTCTAGAACCAAATGACCGTAAGCCGAGCGAGTTAGAGCATCGCTAGATAGACTCGCCAAGGCTTCATAAGAATCGGACTGAACGACGACTGGGAACTCCGAGTGTTGGATGGCCAAGGCCATGCCCTGCATGAGTGCATGAAGTTCAGCCTCCAGAGCGTCGTTGCAGTGGAACATGACTCTGTAAGCTGCCAAGATGATCTGTCCTTCGCGCAACACCATACCGGCCGCCGCTGAGTTATCCGCTGCCTGGAAGGATCCATCCACAGTTAGGGCAACATGACCCGGGCTCGGCGCCGGCCAAGGTAGGGGTATAAGGTCCTTTCCAGGAAGGACTGTTGGAATCGCCGAAGATGGCATTTTTCCTATCAGAATCTCATCCACAGAGTAACGACCAGCAAGCTTAATTGATTTGTAACAACTGTCCAGGAATTCCATCGTGGCTGAGACAGGCGCCGCATCCTTGCCATGGGTCTGATCATTCCTTAGCTGCCATATGCGCCAAATTAACATGATGATCATGTCCCGTACATCATTTGATACTCTACACAGAAGATGCATAAGTCATTCCCTTCCGTTATCAAGAAGAAACTCGTCCGGTGGGAGTGGCCATCTGTCGCGCATCTGCAACCAAATTGCTCGCGCATGATCGCATGCAACCAGGGCATGGAAGGTGCACTCTTCTTCCAGTCCACATAGCCGACAAGTAGATGTTGTAGGTATATGACGTAGCACCTTACACTTCTGCGTGGGTAAAACGCCCATAAAAACTTGCCATACCGTGATCTTCATCTTCTGCGGAACTGATGCTTGCCATACGCAGTTCCATAAGGAACGGGAATTGCTCGCTGACGCGCTTGATGCCCCATCAGAAAATGTTGTATTGTGATCGTATGTAGCTAATCTGTATGCACTTTTGACAGAGAAAATGCCACTCTTCTCAGGAAACCAGGAGATGAAATCAGATCGCTGTCTTGGAGAGGTACGGATCTTGAGGATATGCTGAACATCCATCTCCCAAAAAAATTCACGGAGGCGGTCAGCCCTCCATGCCCCGTTAGCATCTAGAAATGCAGAAACACGATTGAGACGGCAGGAGCCTTTTGGGGTGATCGGCCGGAAGGAAGAAGGCCGTGGGATCCAAGGGTCTCGCCATATCCGGATATGCTCCCTGTCCCCCACCCGCCATATGACACCTTTTTTGAGCAGCTCCAAACCATGCAGAATGCCTTTCCACACAGCTGATCCACAGATAGAAAATACTGTATCCAATAACTGACCTTGAGGGTAATTTTTGCCTTCATTAGTCTCGCAACTAGGCTGTCAGGAGAGTCAAGGAGCCTCCACGCTTGCTTGGCCAGCAGCGCTTGGTTGAACGCTCGCATATCCCTGAAGCCCATGCCCCCCATAGCTTAGGGGAGAATCATTTTGTCCCAACTTGTCCATGCCATTTTCTTCTTCCCATTCTCCACTCCCCACCATTATTGACGCATCAGACGGGTGAGCTCATCACAAACCGAGGCTGGCAACTTAAACACACTCATAACATAAGCTGGAATAGCTTGAGCTACGGACTTTATTAAGATTTCTTTGTTACCCGATGAAATATATTTCTCACTCCAATCAATTAGTCTCTTCCTCAGGCGTTCTTGTATTGTTTCAAACTTGCCTTTGTGCATTCTCCCTTCTGGGACTGGAAGACCTAGGTATCTAGGCTCAAACACTTCCTGAGTGATCCCCAACAAGCTCTTGATATTCGCCGCTGTAGCCGCCAAGCAATTGTCTGAAAAAAGAATGGAACACTTCGAAGGGTTTATCAACTGGCCCGTGGCCGTCGCGAAGGTGTTCAACAAATCTTTAACCAGTGCCGCTTGCTGTTCGGTTGCAAGAAAAAATAACAGCGAATCATTAGCGAAAAGAAGATGAGAGATCGCAGGAGCCCCGCGACAAATATTCACCCCTTGCAAGCCCTCTTCCCGCATAGATTTACTGATCAAGGCAGAAAGGGCATCAGCCACAAATAAGAACAGAAAGGGGGACAGGGGGTCACCTTGCCGCAAGCCCCTTGAGGGGGAAAATGATTCCAGTAACCTGCCATTAAACTTCACTGAGTATCTGACAGACGTAGCACAAGCCATCACTCTCGAAACCCAGGTGTCCGAGAAACCCCACTTTGTCAGGGCCTTCTGAAGAAAATCCCAGTCCACACGATCGTAGGCCTTCGAGAGGTCTAGTTTATAAGCACACAAAGCCGGGGAGTTCTCCTTAACTGATTGAATATGGTGGATACACTCGAAAGCAATGATGGAATTATCAGATATAAGTCTCCCTGGGATAAAGGCGCTTTGGTTTTCTGAGATAAGTTCATTAAGCATAGGCCGCAACCTATTCACCATGCACTTGGACACAATCTTGTATACCACATTACATAAACTTATTGGACGGAAATCCTTTAGTTCCTTGGGGTGAGGAACTTTGGGGATTAACACAATAGAAGTATCATTAACACCCTCCGACATAATCCCTGTGCTGAAAAATTCTAGAACTGCCGCAATAATCTCCGGTTTGAGCACCGCCCAATTGCGTTGATAAAAACGTGCAGGAAAGCCATCACACCCAGGGGCCTTCAAGGGACCAATCTGAAAAAGGGCATCCGAAATTTCCTGCTCAGAAAACGCCTTGCAAAGGGCCTCGTTCATGTCGACAGTTAATTTCGGTGCAATGCAGTTTAGAACCTCATCTGCAATCAAGGTGGGATCCTTGGTGAAGATCTCCTTGAAATAGGAGGACGCCATCCTCTCCATCTCCGTCGGGACAGAGCACCAGGAGCCATCCGCCTTCATCAAACGCTGGATATGATTTCGCCTAGCTCTCCACACGGCCCGCCGATGTAAGTATTGGGTATTCCGTTCCCCCTCCTTCAACCATGTGATACGGGATCGCTGAAGCCACATCATTTCCTCTCTGTATAAGAGCTCATCTAACTGATTCATCTTAGCTCGGAGAAGAGCCCGATCCGCTCCAGAAAGTTGTAGGTCTGCAAGCTGAGACCGGAGCATTTCTATCTCCTTGAGAACATTACCGAAATTTGCTGCGAACATTGTTGCCTGATTATTATTTTTCGGCATTGTTGCCTGAGCTTGATGGTGAAGAATATACTCTTGTAGCAGCACGTTAGGGACTTTTCAAATTATTAGTTTGTATGTATTGGACCACTGAAATCTTTAATTTCAGATCTACACGTGTCTGTGGACCCTCGTAGAGACAGATAGATACTGTCCTGGGCTGCTGCGTCGGCGTGGGCTTGGCATGTCCAACGGACGGAGCCCACCGGCGTCCTATCCCCCGCTGATCGTGATCCCCTCTTGGACGCACCCCACACGTCCCCAACTAAACACTGACATACCCTACTAAACACTGACAAAATCACTCGCTAATACTGCTGCTGACAAATTCAGGATCAGTGGGGCTCGCTGCCTAAACAACATTCTGCTTCATCTAAGCTCCTACTAGCAACTAGTGGCATCAATAAATTGCCAAGAAAAAAAGTAACACTAATATTAGTACTTATGATCATCAAAGTTCCTAGTCACACATTTCCGCCAATAATATTGCCAAATATTCCCCGCAAATAATATTGCCAAAAAAATAGTAACTTCGATGCACCACTTCTCGCAAAAGGAAAAACGAGTTCTAGAATTGTTTAAGTTCTTCTGAGTTTGTAACTAATTGCCACTAAGGCTACTACCAATGCATTGGTGCTTACATGATGTGCTAAGTGCTTAGCTATTGTAGCTAAGCTTCTCTCATTAAATTATTTAACAATTAAACTCCTTCGTGCATTGGTTGTTAGTTATTTTCCATAGATTGATGCGCTTAGCAATGTTTCCTCCTGGGTCACCATAATGTTCTCCCACCTCTTTATTTACTTTCTCACGTCACTTTTTTGCCTATGTGTCACTCTTAGTACCTGTACACGGTGAAGCACTAGGAAGGGCCTAAGAACAAAATAAAACAAATAATAATAATAATAATAATAATAATAATAATAATAATAATAATAATAATAATAAGAAGAAGAAGCACACTTTATTGCCATGACAATTTCCAACGAAGGTCCAGTCCAAAAACTGCATTGTTGATTGATCCTCAGCCAGCTTGTCCACGCGTGCATCGAGATCTGGAATAATTCTATACGTGTGCAGCGGCAGCAGCTGGAGCTGGAGCGTGTGCAGGGAGAGTAAGATAAGCCATTAATTTAGGGCAACATAATCTGTGATTAGAGCATCATGATGGAGGCCACCACCACCTGACCGCATTTCTTAATCAGCATTGTACCACCAGCCACACACACACACTAATTTACTCCTGCCTGTACACATGTTTCCAAGAGGAATATATCGATCCTCAAAAACAAATCGGCATTGTGCGTACGTCAAATGGCTTGATTTGTATTTGTACAATAGTTTTTTCGTTTTGCATCTGACAGTACGTGTATAAATATGAGGCACGAATCTGTGGAATTTCTAGGCAAAATTAGAGATCCGCTGATTCGAAGGAACTTCGTAAGAGAACTTTGATCCTTATGATTTTTTTTCTCCACATATGATTTGATTTGTATGATTAGAATCCTTAGAGGATTGCATTGCACTACGTTTTGGAGTAAGGTTGCCATCCTCCCAAACACTATTTGATTTAATTTGTGTATTTTTCTAATTCAATAGGGTTTAATTGGACATGTCAATTTAATCATGCATATTTTTTACGTTTTTTCACAATGATGTGAATCAAATAGGGAAATCCTTTGGTTCAAACAAATTTCATAGGATGACGAGGCCAGAATCTAGGGATTCTCCCAGAATCCGATCCCTACCCAGATTCTCCAGAATCTTTGAGCCCCATTTATTTTACAATCCTGTCTAATTAGACCCTAACTAGATAGGATTGTAAAACAAATGGGGCTCAAAGATTCTGGGAGAAGCTGGGTTGGGGTCGGATTCTGGGAGAATCCCCAGATTCTGGCAAAAGAACTGGGCCTATGGCCTGTCTGTTGAGTCTATGGCACAGCTGGCTGTGCCAGCCCTCGTGGCAGACGTCAGCGAGTCGGAGTTGCATTCTCCAGCGCCTCAACGGATGACCTTCAACACCGGACGCCACGGCTGTGTTGTGGTGGATGTGATCTCCGACCACGATGGATCCATCGTGGACCTCACATCGACCGGCACCGTCCAGGCTCCGGACTCCATCGAGGAAGAATAGGGCTTGAGAGATGGCGGCACCTTAAGTCCCGTGAGCTGGTACATGTGTTGTACTCTACCTCATCAGCGACCGAAGAAACACTTGGAGGGTCACCACCAGCCGCCGAACATGGACACGACAGACATGAAAACAATTTCTTGAAGGAAAAAATTAGAAAAATCGAGGAGGAGAAGATGATATTGGAGTTGCATGTTGCGGATGTCGTCGATGATCACAAGATCAAGATGGATGCTATGCGCTTGAAGATTAGAAAGATTAGAAAATATGACATTCATACGGAGGCTTGGTATCATTATGCCGTTGGATCAGTTGTTACATTGGTTGCGATTATGATCGCATTTGTTTTCGCATTGAAATGTTTTACATAGTTTCAATGTATGGTTTAATTAATTTAGATGCTCTGCAGAGCTTTATGTTGTTAGATGAGAACTATGTATGTACTTTGGTTTTAATGTGATGATGAACTTCTATTAATTTGGTCACTTAATTATCTATTCATGATGTTCTGTAATGATTTTTGACACACTTAATTATATATAATGCACGCAGATGAACCGGCAATGGATGTACGGTTCAAGACACACCTCCGAGTACATTAAGGGCGTGGATGATTTTCTCGAAGTGGCTGAGGCAAACAAGCAGAATGGTTTATGTGTTGTCCATGCCCTATATGTGGGAATACGAAGTCTTACTCTGACCGGAAAATCCTTCACACCCACTTGCTTTACAAGGGTTTCATGCCACACTATAATGTTTGGACGAGGCACAGAGAAATAGGGGTTATGATGGAAGACGGCGAAGAAGAAAAGTACGATGACAACTATGTGCCCCCTGAATACGGTGATGCTACTAAAGATTAAGAGGAACCAGACGATGTGCACGATGATGCTGCAACAGGCGAAGCAGCTGAAGATCAAGAGGAGCCAGACGATGTGCCTGATGATGATGATCTCCGCCGGGTCAATGTCGATACAAGGACGCAATGCGAAAGTCAAAAGGAGAAGCTGAAGTTCGATCGCATGTTAGAGGACCACAAAAAAGGATTGTACCCCAATTGCGAAGATGGCAACACAAAGCTCGGTACCGTACAGGAATTGCTGCAGTGGAAGTCAGAGAATGCTGTGCCTGACAAAGGATTTGAGAAGCTACTGAAACTATTGAAGAAGAAGCTTCCAAAGGATAACGAATTGCCCGACAGTACATACGAAGCAAAGAAGGTCGTATGCCCTCTATGATTGGAGGTACAGAAGATACATGCATGCCCTAATGACTGCATCCTCTACCGCGGTGCGTACAAGGATCTGAACGCATGCCCGGTATGCTGTGCATTACGGTATAAGATCAGACAAGATGACCCTGGTGATGTTGACGGCGAGCCCCCTAGGAAGAGGGTTCCTGCGAAGGTGATGTGGTATGCTCCTATAATACCACGTTTGAAACGTCTGTTCAGAAACGGAGAGCATGCCAAGTTGATGCGATGGCACAGTGAGGACCGTAAGAAAGACGGGAAGTTGAGAGCACCCGCCGACGGGTCGCAGTGGAGAAAAATCGAGAGAAAGTACTGGGATGAGTTGCAAGTGACCCAAGGAACGTATGGTTTGCTTTAAGTGCGGATGGCATTAATCCTTTCGGGGAGCAGAGCAGCAATCACAGCACCTCGCCCGTGACTCTATGTATGTATAACCTTCCTCCTTGGATGTGCATGAAGCGGAAGTTCATTATGATGCCAATTCTCATCCAAGGCCCTAAGCAACCTGGCAACGACATTGATGTGTACCTAAGGCCATTAGTTGACGAACTTTTACGACTGTGGAATGGAAAGGGTGTACGTACGTGGGATGAGCACAGACAGGAGGAATTTCACCTAAAGGCGTTGCTGTTCGTGACCATCAATGATTGGCCCGCTCTCAGTAACCTTTCAGGACAGACAAACAAGGGATACCACGCATGCACGCACTATTTACTTGACACCGATAGTATATACCTGGGAAGCTGCAGGAAGAATGTGTACCTGGGCCATCATCGATTTCTTGCGACGAACCATCAATGACAAAAGAAAGGAAAGCATTTCAAAGGCGAGGCAGATCACCGGAAGAAGCCCGCCATGCGTACCGGTGATCACGTACTTGCTATGGTCAATGATTTTCATGTAATCTTTGGAAAGGGTCCCGGCGGACTAGCTGTTCCGAGTGACGCTGGGGGACACGCACTCATGTGGAAGAAGAAATCTATATTTTGGGACCTACCCTACTGGAAATACCTAGCGGTCCGCTCTTCGATCGATGTGATGCACGTGACGAAGAACCTTTGTTTGAACCTGCTAGGCTTCTTGGGCGTGTATGGGAAGACAAAAGATACAACTGAGGCACGGGAGGACCTGCAACGTTTGCACGAAAAAGACGGCATGCCTCCAAAGCAGTATGAAGGTCCTGCCAGCTATGCTCTTACCAAAGAAGAGAAGGAAATCTTCTTTGAATGCCCGCTTAATATGAAGGTCCCGACTGGCTTCTTGTCAAATATAAAAGGAATAATAAATATACCAGAGAAAAAGTTTTAGAACCTAAAGTCTCATGACTGCCACGTGATTATGACGCAACTGCTTCCAGTTACATTGAGGGGGCTTCTACCGGAAAACGTCAGATTAGCCATTGTGAAGCTATGTGCATTCCTCAATGCAATCTCTCAAAAGGTGATCGATCCAGAAATCATACCAAGGCTAAGGAGTGATGTGGTGCAATGTCTTGTCAGTTTCGAGCTGATGTTCCCACCATCCTTCTTCAATATCATGACGCACGTCCTAGTTCATCTAGTTGACGAGATTGTCATTCTGGGCCCCGTATTTCTACACAATATGTACCCCTTTGAGAGGTTCATGGGAGTCCTAAAGAAATATGTCCGTAACCGCGCTAGGCCAGAAGGAAGCATCTCCATGGGCCATCAAATAGAGGATGTCATCGGGTTTTGTGTTGACTTCATTCCTGGCCTTAAGAAGATAGGTCTCCCTCAATCGTGGTATGAGGGGAGACTAACTGGAAAAGGCACGCTTGGAAGGGACTCAATAATATGCAGGGACGGATATTCTTGGTCTCAAGCACGCTACACACTTCTACAGAACTCTACGTTGGTGACCCCGTATGTCGATGAACACAAGAACAGTCTGCGCTCCAAACACCCGGAGCAGGGCGACGACTGGATTACATGTGAACACATCAGGACTTTCAACAGTTGGTTGGAAGCACGTCTCAGAGATGACAACACTGTTTGTGATGAGCTGTATTTGTTGTCCAGGGGACCATCTTCGACTGTTACGATTTGGAAAGGATACGAGATAAATGGGAATACATTTTACATGATTGACCAAGATCAAAAGAGCACCAACCAAAACAGCGGTGTCCGTTTTGATGCAACAACCGAGAGGGGAAAGGACACATATTATGGTTACATAGTGGACATATGGGAACTTGACTACAGACATGATTTTAAGGTCCCTTTGTTTAAGTGCAAATGGGTCAATGTGTCAGGAGGCGGGGTACAGGTAGACCCATAGTACAGAATGACAACAGTGGATCTGAAAAATCTTGGGTACACTGACGAACCGTTCGTCCTAGCCAATGATGTGGCACAGGTTATCTATGTGAAGGACATGTCTACCAGACAGAGAAAAAGAAAAGATAAGGAAGCGAATACATCATACGATGAGCCAAAGCGCCACATAGTTCTTTCAGGAAATAGGGACATCGTGGGAGTGGATGGCAAGACAGACATGTCTGAAGATTATGAAAAGTTTCATGAAATTCCTCCCTTCAAAGTCAAGGCTGACCCCACTATCCTGGTAAATGATAAAGATTATCCATGGTTACGGTGCAATAAGCAAATGTCACAAGCGAAGAAAAAATGAAGACTTTCTCCCGCAACTATTATGATGATACCATGCCAACTTTGTAATAGACGAGTATGATACCATTGTCCGTTTTGTACATGCACATGCTATGTGGGTGAATTTATGATACCATGCCAACTTTCAACTTTTTCATAGTTCATTTGAAATGCTTTAATGTCTTATGGTTCGGCCCTCGTAATAATTAAAAATAGCAACAAAAAAGTGTTTTCAAATTTGAAAACTAATGACACTAACAGAAAGTTTATAATTTTTCTAAAACTAAAAGCAAAAAGAATTAAAAAATAAAGCAAAAAACAAAAGAAAATAAATATTACAGAAAACAAAACAAAAAACAATTAAAAATAGCAACAATAAGTATTTTGTTGTAAGTAGAAACAAAATAAAATAAATAAAGCAAGAAAGAAAACAAAAAAAACAAAAAAAGTGTTTTCAAATTTGAAAACTAATGGCACTGACAGAAAATTTATAATTTCTCTAAAACTAAAAGCAAAAAGAATTAAAAAATAAAGCAAAAAACAAAAGAAAATAAATAATGCAGAAAACAAAACAAAAAAACTGGAAAATAATTAAAAATAGCAACAATAAGTATTTTGTTGTAAGTAGAAACAAAATAAAATAAATAAAGCAAGAAAGAAAACAAAAAAACAAAAAAATGCCTCCTGCTGGGCCCCCACGGCCTGAATACGACTAGAAACCCTACCATGGGCCAGGATTTAGGCCCGCAGTAGGCCCAAAAGGCCCATCAGGCAAAGCAGTAGCAAATAGGCCCGCAAGCCTATGCTGGAGAGGAGCTCGAGAGGGGTGCGGCAGTGGGGCTTATAAACCACTTCGCACCCCTCTCAACTAGCGAGGTGGGACTTAACTTTGGCCCCGACGCGGGCAGCACAGGGTCCTTTGGTCCTGGTTGGTGGCACCAACCGGGACTAAAGGGGGAGGCATTAGTCCCGGTTGGTGCCACCAAACGGGACCAAAGGCCGCCGCTTCTCGCCCTTTGGGCTGTTGAATGCCACCAACCGGGACTAAAGGGGGAGGCATTAGTCCCGGTTGGTGCCACCAAACGGGACCAAAGGCCGCCGCTTCTCGCCCTTTGGGCTGTTGAAAAGAGGCCTTTGGTCCCGGTGCTGAAAAGAGGCCTTTGGTCCCGGTTGGTGGCACCAACCGGGACTAAAGGGGGCACTGGTTCCGGTTGGTTTCACGAACCAGGACCAATTCTCTTCATATATAACTAGCACTTAGCAGTTTCTCCAAAATCCATCCCTTTCTTCTCCGCCCGACGCCCGCTGCTCGATCTGCCTCATCGCCGTCGCCGCCGAGCCGTCAGGCTGCTCCACCTCATCATCGCCGCCACCTCCGACGCCGTCAGGCTGGTCCACCTCACCGTCGTCGCCGCCTCCGACGCCGTCATGCTGCTCAACTTTGCCGTCCCCGCCGCCCTCGACGCCATCTGCCCCGACGCCGGCACCGCTCCCCGCGCCCCGACGCCGCTCCCCGCGCCCCGACGCCGCCCGCCGTTCCCCGCCACCCCCCTGTGAGCACCTGCCTCGCTCCCGCACCCCTGCCCTGCCTCGCGCACCTGCACCCCTGCCCTGCCCTGCAGGCGCCACCGCTGCCGCCATGCCCCTCTGCTCGGCTCTGTTTTTTTATTAGTTTAATTTCTTTCATATATATATAATGTATGTGGCTATATGTTTTTGTTCATATGTTGCTATATGTTTTTTTTATTAGTTTTTTTTTGTTCATATGTGATGTATATGTGTATGTGGCTATAATGTATATGTGTATGTGATGTATGTGGCTAGAATTGCCTAAATATATATGTTAAAAATGTTTTTTTGTTCATAGAAAGTTTTTTGTTCATATATAGAAAGTTAAATTTTTAGAAAAGTTTTATATATGCAAAAGTTACAATTTTAGAAAAAGAAGGATAGGAAAGAAGAAAATAAGAAGAGGAAAGAAAGAAGAAGAGGAGAGGAAAAGAAGAGGAGAAATAAATAAGAAGAAGAAAAAAGAAGAAAAAGAAGAGGAGAAGAAGAAAGGAATAGAGGAGAAGAAGAAAAAATAGAAAATAAATTCTATTTTTTCTTCTTGTCCTCTATTCCTTTCTTCTTCTTCTTCTTCTTCCTTCTTCCTCTTTTCTTCCTTTTCCTTAATTATTTTCCTTTCTCGAGGGAGAAGAAGAAAAATAAGAGGAGAAGAAGAAAGAAAGGAATAGAGGAGAAATAAATAAGAAGAACAAAAAAGAAGAAAGGGAAGAGGAGAGGAAGAAAGGAATAGAGGAGAACTCCTCTTTTTTTTTCTTCGATCTTCTCCTCTTTTCCTTTCTTCTTCTCCTCTTTTTATTTCTTCTTCATTTTCTTATGTTTTATCGGGTCTGTCGCCGTCAGGCTGCTCGCCTTCGCCCTCGCCGACCCCTCGAGATAACTTCGACATGAGGGGCGGTCGATATATATACCCCTTCTCGACCGTCATAACCTATACAACGGCAGCACCCCCCCTCGGCCCTCTCGCTCGACCAAAACTCTCGAGGCCATCCAAATTTACCAAGTTAAAAGAGCGTTGTCGTCGAGGCCACCCCAAACCCTTGAAGCGTTGTGTCGAGGCGACCCCAAACCCTAGAGAAGCAGCGTTGAGGCCACTAACATG
The DNA here is from genome assembly GCF_018294505.1 of Triticum aestivum. Classification (NCBI taxonomy): domain Eukaryota; kingdom Viridiplantae; phylum Streptophyta; class Magnoliopsida; order Poales; family Poaceae; genus Triticum; species Triticum aestivum. The sequence goes on from NC_057810.1 coordinate 14,570,247, forward strand.
ATTCCTTATTGTGATTAGCTAGCTAGTTCTACGTTTGCCACTAATATATATATATATATATATACATCTGTACCATGTTTGAATAATAATTGACATGTTGTAAATATTTGCAGAAACTATGGAGCACTCCCAAGACGAAGCAACAAAAGCGATGTTGGGGCACATAATCGCAAAGGAAGTGATGAAGTTGCGTCATTTCTCAACGACACCGATGGTCAGCTGGAAGGACTGGGTGAAGAAGAGGGCTATGTTCATGATGGCTTCAGCCCATTAATGCCGGTACAAGAAGAGGGTTATGTTCATGATGGCTCCGGTGACACAATGGAGGTACAAGAAGGAGACCGTGTTGACTGCTCCGGTGACCGAACCGAGTCCGGCCAGGTATATATATATTAGTTAAGCCCGTGCTGACTAGTTAATTGATGCATCCGTTGTTTTGGTACATGTACACATATTAATTACTCTCGTCTTTCTTCCTTTTAATTTCTAGCCCTCCGGATCGAGCGCAACTTCGGTAAGGAGACGAGGCCCGAAGAAAAAGTTGAGCTCGGATGAAAGGTTTGAGATCATAGAAACCGCGCCCGACGGCGAACCGACTGAACCCATCCGGACAAAGAACACATTTTCTGCTCAGTGCGGGGTTCTTGTTAGGGACAAGATCCCGATCAACATCCAGCAATAGTATAAGCCTAAGGACGACCCTGAGGTGTCTTATGTCAATGATATGCAGAAAGAAGATCTTTGGACTCAGCTGAAGGCAAATTTCACCCTACCGCCAGAGGAGGATCCGGAGAAGCCAGTTAAAGAGCAATTAATCAAGTCTTGTGCTCTTAAGAAGATGGCAACCCTATTCAGGAGGTGGAGGAAAGAGCTGAACAAGTTTGTCGACAAAAAAAAGACACCAAAATTCATCGGCAAATCTGAGAAGATCAAAGATCACAGGCCCGCATTTGTGGCCCACAAGACATCGGAAAAGAGTAAGAAGATGTCGGCGACGAACAAGCAAAATGCTGTGAAGAAGAAGCTTCACCATCGCACGGGGTCTGGTGGCTACCTCAAAGCCCGGCCTAAGTGGTCCAAGGAGGAGAATGATCTGCTTGAAAAAGGGATCGAACCAGAGACAATGTACTGGCCAGACCGTTGCCAGACTTGGTTCTTCGGGGCTGGCGGAACCTTGGACCCTGTATCAGGGGAGTGCCGTTGGACGGACGAGCAACTGCAAATACCCCTCAAGAACCTTCGACACTATATCAATGCAGCGCAGCAAGGGACGTTCGTTCAAGACAGGGAGAAGGATGAGCTCACAATGGCCCTCGGGAATCTTGATCACCCTGGACGGACACGAGGAATGCCAGGCTCCATTCCGTGGAAGGTTGGTTTTCCGGACGCAGGGGGTTACAAAACCCACGAGAGGAGGAAGAAACTGGAGCAGGGCCAACTGCAGGCGCTGCACGATAGGGTAATGGGGCTAGAGGAACGAGAAGAGGAACGAGAAGCAGCAGATCGCAGCAAACGACCTGCCGAAGCTTCCCCCGAAGCTACCCCGCCATCTGAGCGGAGAAGCAGCGTGGCTTCCACCGAGCTGCTTCACCCGGAGCATGTCTTGACGGCTCCTGCCAGCTATCCCGTGGATGCTATCACGGAGTCTCAAAATTGCCACATTATGGCGCGATGGATGAATTTGAAGGTCAAGGCGGCTGTTGGCTCTGTTTATCCTAATGGACCCGGAGCAACTTATCACTGCCGGCCGATTCCAGAAGGATATGCTAGGGTGATGGTGGATGAAATAACAGAGGGATTTGAGGACCTCCTGCTTGACCACCCTACCGGTGAAGGGGAGACTAGGCTGGGTTCTGCTCTGAAGACTCCATGCCTATGGCGGAAGGAGCTCATCAACCTTCCGAACTGGACGCCTCCGCCTCCTCCTCCTCCTCCGGCGAGTCAGGGCACTCCGCCTCCTCCACCGCCTCCTCCTCCTCCTCTGGCGAGTCAGGGAACTCCGCCTCCTCCACCGCCTCCTCCTCCAGCGAGTGACGATCAGGGCACGCATGGTGGCACTCCGCCTCCTCCGGCGCGTGGCGGCACTCCACCTCCTTCTCCGCCTGCGCCGGCGCTCCCGAGTAGCCAGCAGCCTCCTCCTTCTCCGCCTCACCAGCAAGGGAGGAAGAGACCCGCCGCCACCCCGGCTGCTCCGGCGCGTCATACTCCTTCTCCTCCGCCTCGTAAGCAAGCACGAAAGAAGACAGACGCCGCAGCTGCTCCCTATGCTCCAGCGTCTAGTAGCACAACCAGAGGCGGGAGGCAATACAGATACGGCCCACCTCTCAAGCCTCTAGAGAAGTTACCGTATGAGAGGACCGAGGAGGAAAATGATACGATCGTGCGGACCCATGTGAAGGAGTTCTTTGAAGGGGTGAAAGCAAAGAGACATCCACCTCCGGAGGAGAAGGTAGATCCGGTGAAAGCAAAGCGCACTCTCGATGCCCTGAGGAAACCGCAAATTCTCCGCCGAGAACCAACTATGAGCGCATTACTGAACAGACATATCTCCAAGCGGAGCGATCGGGAAGTACTGTCAGACATCTATGGTCAAGAGAACGAGCAGCTGCGAAAAAAATTGACCAGCTCGGCGAACAAGCAAACCAATCGTGCCCCCCGCTCAATGTGTCCAGCGGCAACATCGTCGCTAATGCTTCGGGGACAGTGGCCGGTTATGGCAATCTTGAAGATTACCTGCCTGACGATCAACTTCCTGATTTCTTGGAGGTGGACGAACACAGATACGAGTATGGGAAGCCTCTCGTCAAAGATGAAAAATCTCTGACAACAATGATGCGAAGATTCCATAATTGGTACATGAAAACCTGCAGAGAGTCTGGGGGGACGAATGCTTTGTATCTGAATATTAAAGAGGAGCACGACCTCATTGCAACTGATCTGTTGACTGTTCCATTTGATGAATTCTTCGCGTTCGTCAATCAAAAGGCCCTCGTTAAACTAATGGTCTTTTGCTACTGGCTGTAAGTACTATTTCTGTCATTAAGTCTCTATATATAGCTCGGCTCTTTCATTGCATGTAATTATAATTAATTATCCTCAATATATTATGGAGATTGAAGATCGTCGAGTGCAAAAAACAAGAAATTTATGATATTGGGTTCATTAACACAAATATCATAGATGAATTTCTGGTTAAAAAGGACGTCAAAGAGGCCGAGGACAACTTGCTACGATCGTTGATCAGAAATCAAAACAAAGATACCATACTCTTTCCTTACAACGGTAAGTGAGTGTTACTGTCCTGTGCATATTCGATTTCCCTTATTACTCGAGTGAGGTTATAGTAATGTAATTGATGAGTTATGCATGCGTGCGCAGGTACCACTATGTTCTTTTGGAGATTAAGCTTGAGCGGGGACTAGTAACCGTCTTAGACTCGAGACGGAAAGATCCCGAAACCTATGCGGACATGACTGAATTGCTCAACAAGTAAGTTCAATCGATCATTATCGCACCATAACGGCAACTTTTTGTTCATTTCCTGATATCTCAAGTAATAATAATTATTTTCTTTGTCTTGCAGGGTTTGGAAACAGTTCACCGCACAAGCTCCGGGACTGCCGAAGGAGCTGCTATATACATACCCGAAAGTAAGTACTACTGGCTAGCTAGTTGCGCGCATCTCCCGTTGATTCTATAGCTATACTTTCATCAATGCCATTTATAATGCTTCATTATCAGTTTGATTGACCTCTATTTCTCGTAAAGTGCTTGTGGCAGGAAGAAGGGAATGATTTATGTGGATACTACGTGTGCAAGTTCATCCACAACGCGACTTTGAAAAACAAGCAGGGCTACTCAAAAATACAATATGAAGTGCGTAAGCAATAATATTCACAATTTCATTTTATTACACCATCATTTCTGTTGACTTTCATTCGTATATATGTATTAATTAACCCCCTTCTTCAAATTAGACGTGGCAGATGCGGAATGAACTCCTAGAACCAGATCGCATGAAAGCAATTCTAGAGGAATTGGCGGGATTCTTTCTTGACCACGTCATCAATTAAGCCGGAGAATACCATGTGGAAGTTGATTTCAATTGCTAGGGGATTGTAATTAAGAGATCTTATACATATTGTACATGTATGTAGCCAGTAGCGTCGGTTACATGATACGAAAACTTGTTGTTCGACCAATCTCTCGGAGAAGGAGAGGTCGATCGATCACTTCTCTCGGTATGCATGACGAACTTCTGTACTCAATGGTTCTCTCGATCACTTATGTATATAGTACGTAGCGTCGGCCAAGCACGGACATAAGAAAGGACAATTCTCTTTATTAATTAGTTAGCTAACACAATATATGAAACACCTAAATTAACCCCCCAAAACCCCCAACCCCCCTCCTTTCAAAAAAAAAAAACAAAAACTCCAGCCACTGGAATGCTGACGCGTGGATGGCTTTTGGTCCCGGTTTGTGCCACTAACCGGGACCAAAGGCCCCCCTGCCTGGGCTTGGTGCACCGGCCACGTGGAGGACCATCTGTCCCGGTTCGTGTTTGAACCGGGACTAAAGGGGGGATGTATTAGACTAAAGGCCCTTACGAACCGGAACAAATGCCCTGTTTTCTACTAGTGTCTCAACTCGTCGGTCCCGCTGTGATTCCCATGGAGAGACGGCGGTGGTGGCTCCAAGACCGTGTTGGGGCATGTTTGATGGGCGGCGAGTGAGGGAGTCCTGGATAAGGGGGTATCCGGACTATCGGACTATGTACTTTGGCCGGACTGTTGGACTATGAAGATACAAGATGGAAGACTTCGTCCCGTGTCCGGATGGGACTCTCCTTGGCATGGAAGGAAAGCTTGGCGATTCGGATGTTGATCTCCTCCTCTGTAAACCGACTCTGTGTAACCCTAGCCCCCTCCAGTGTCTATATAAACCGGAGGGTTTAGTCCGTAGGACGGATCATCATCAACAACAATCATACCATAGGCTAGCTTCTAGGGTTTAGCCTCTCTGATCTCGTGGTAGATCAACTCTTGTAATACTCATATCATCAAGATCAATCAAGCAGGAAGTAGGGTATTACCTCTATTGAGAGGTCCCGAACCTGGGTAAAAACATCGTGTCCCCAGTCTCCTGTTACCATTAGCCTTAGACGCACAGTTCGGGACCACCTACCCGAGATCCGCCGGTTTTGACACCGACATTGGTGCTTTCATTGAGAGTTCCTCTGTGTTGTTGCTACAAGGTTAGATGGCTTCTCCAACCTTCAACCACGCTGTCCTGGATGAGACTTTTCTCCCCGGACAGATCTTCGTGTTCGGCGGCTTCGCACTGCGGGCCAATTCGATTGGCCATCTGGAGCAGATCGATAGCTACACCTGGGGCCATCAGGTCAGGTTTGGAAACCTAACCTACACCGCTGACATCCGCGGAGACTTGATCTTCGATGGATTCGGGCCTGTGTCAGGAGCGCTGAACAATCATGACGTGCACGACCTAGATCGGCAGTCGGACAGTATTCGGAACATCGCACCTGCTACCGCTCCGGACTTCGCTCCAGAGCGGGTCGTGCCTTCCAAGGATGGATGGATGGACCCCGCCCTGGAGGCCGCACACTCCTCGGCTTTGGAGTCAAACATAGACTCCTCTCCTAAAGGGATCTGTGTCTCTGGACCCCCGAACTCATCTCCGGCAGTGTGTTCCGGACCGCGCGCACTCGTGCCCATTGAATCTAACTGGGCTCCAGTCATGGAATTCACCGCCGCGGATATCTTTCAGCACTCACCCTTCGGAGACGTGCTAGATTCTTTAAGGTCTCTCTCTCTATCAGGAGACTCCTGGCCGAACTATGTCCGGCTCGAGTGGGAAGCTGGCGACGAAGAAATTTGTTTCCCACCCACCACCCACTTAATATCCACGGTCGATGACTTGACCGACGTGCTTAACTTCGACTCTGAAGACATCGATGGTATAGACGACGATGCAGGAGAAGAACAGGAACCACCGCCCACAGGACGCTGGACTACCACCTCTTCATATGACATATACATGGTGGATACTCCCAAAGAAACCAATGGCGATGAGGCAATGGAAGATAACCCCTCGGGGAAGAAAGCAAAACACGGGCATCATCGGTGCCGCTCCAAGCCTCGCCACAGATATACCGGCACTGGAGAAGAAAATCCAGATGGCACCAAAGAGGAATACAATCCTGATCAACCCACCTTCAAGCAAGCTGAACAAGAACACGGGTTGGCTAGCCCAGATGAATAGGCTACGGACGGATACTTGGAGGACGATAACTATATGCCTCCCTTCGAAGACGAGGTGAGACTCGGTGACGACAAATTCGGCATACCAGAGGATCCCATAGAGCAAGAGCGCTTCAAGCGCATGCTTATAGCCACTGCAAGAAACCTGAAGAAGAAGCAGCAGCAGCTCCAAGCTGACCAAGACCTGCTTGCAGACAGATGGACCGAAGTCCTGGCGGCTGAGGAATACGGACTCGAGCCCCCGAGCAGGGGATACCCAAAGCATAAACTGCTAGAAGAAGAGGCCAAAGAGCCTGAACTTCCAGCACAAGATGAGGCTGACCGGCCACCTCGTGGCCGGGATAAAACATGCTATCAGGCCGGATACCAGCCCGCACCCCCACGCCGGTTCACCACGGCCCGGGGGAATACGCAGGACCTGCGAGACATATTGGAAAACAACGCAGGACAACCAAGATCTATCTATGGATCACGGGGGCGCGCCACAACTCATGACACCGATCGTCACGCCGGATAAAATGCTGATAAATCCGGCCAGGCCGGACATTACCGACCAGACCCAATCGGAATACGTCGCGACATAGCCCGGCACAGAGGCGCCGCACACCCCCTCTGCTTCACTGATGAAGTAATGGAACATGAATTCCCAGAAGGGTTTAAACCCGTCAACATCGAGTCATACGATGGCACAACAGACCCCACGGTGTGATCAGGGATTTTCTTCTCCACATTCACAAGGCCCGCGGTGATGACCTACATGCCATCAAGTATCTCCCACTAAAGCTTAAAGGGCCAGCTAGACACTGGCTGAATAGCCTGCCAGCAAACTCCATTGGCAGTTGGGAAAATCTTGAGGACGCATTCCTCGATAACTTCCAGGGCACCTATGTGCGACCACCGGATGTTGATGACTTAAGTCACATTACCCAACAGCTCAGAGAGTCAGCCAGGAAATTCTGGACTCGGTTTCTCACTAAAAAGAACCAAATTGTCGACTGTCCGGACGCTGAGGCACCGGCAACCTTTAAGCATAATATCCGCGATGAGTGGCTTGCCCGACACCTCGGACAAGAAAAACCGAAGACCATGGCGGCCCTCATGACACTAATGACCTGCTTTTGTGCGGGTGAGGACAGATGGCTGGCTTGCAGCAACACCGCGCCTGGAAACCCTGGTACTTCAGACATCCTTGACAGTAACGGAAAGCCACGACGCAACAAACACAAGCGTCGAAATAATGGCGACAATGCGGAGGATACGGCAGTCAATGCTGGATTCAGCAACTCCAAATCCGGTCAGCGGAAGAAGCCGTTCAAAAGAAACAATCCGGGATCGTCCAGTCTGGACCGCATACTCGACCGCTCGTGCCAGATTCACGGCACCCCCGATAAACCAGCCAATCACACTAACATAGATTGCTGGGTGTTCAAACAAGCCGGCAAGATAAATGCCGAGAACAAGGACAAGGGGCTGCACAACGATGATGACAAGGAGCCCCGGTGTCCGAACACTGGAGGACAGAAGAAATCCCCCCCCCCCAGGTCAAAACGGTGAACATGATTTATGCCACTCACATCCCCAAGCAGGAGCGAAAGCGTGCACTTAGGGACGTCTATGCGATGGAGCCCGTCGCCCCAAAATTCAACCCATGGTCATCCTGCCCAATCACCTTTGATCATAGGGACCATCCCACCAGCATCCATCACGGCGGCTCAGCCGCATTGGTCCTTGACCCAATCATCGACGGATTCCACCTCACGCGAGTCCTCATGGACGGTGGCAGCAGCCTGAACCTGCTTTATCAGGATACAGTGCGCAAAATGGGCATCAATCCATCACGGATCAAACCCACCGAAACCACCTTCAAAGGTGTAATTCCAGGAGTAGAGGCCTGATGCACGGGCTCAATAACACTGGAAGTGGTCTTCGGATCTCCGGATAACTTCCGAAGCGAGGAGTTAATCTTCGATATAGTCCCTTTCCGTAGTGGCTATCATGCACTACTTGGACGAACCGCGTTCGCTCGTTTCAACACGGTATTGCATTATGCATACCTCAAGCTCAAGATGCCCGGACCTCGCGGGGTCATAACAGCTAATGGAAATACAGACCGCTCCCTCCGTACGGAAGAACATGCGGCAGCCCTCGTGACAGAAGTACAAAGCAGCCTCCTCCGACAAACAGCCAATCCGGCAACGACATCTCCGAACACCGTCAAGCGAGTCCGGAGTACCCCGCAACAGGACAGTCAGGCACGTCAGGAGCTCGACTAGCAATCCGGCCTCCACCCCAGCCCCATTCAAGCGGCGTTCATACCACGCATGCACAATCAGACGCTCAAAATACCATGGGCATAGGTGGAGGCGAGATGACAATGCGGCCAGAGTGCGGTTCAGCCGCCAGGAGGCCCGCATACCTTTTTTTTTCCTTTTTCAGGACCCCACTTTCAGGCAGCCCCTTCAGAAGAGTTCGGATAACCGTACTCATTATGGAGGGGGCACAAAGGAGGCAAGAGGCTTTTGCACACAAGGGAATACTCAGGTGGTCTTCTTCAATGATCGTTATACCTATTCTTACATACACGCATGTAGCCTGCCCTTGGATAGGACATGTCAAATAGTCCTATTTTTTTCTGCTTAATGCATCAATTGTACACCTACGCCTTGCCGTATTGTCCAAATAAATTGGAAGTAGTACGTAGCGTCAATTCTTATTACTATCCTCATATTTTCTGTTGAATATTTATCCAATATTGCATCCGTACGTTTTGGTACGGTCAGTTTGCCAGGGGCTACTTATCGAGCCCCATACTATGGCAAGGAAAGTCCGAACACTTTCAACAGTGCGGCACCCCGAACTTATATCATTATATGCATCAGCTCCGAATCATGTCTTGGGTCAATACACTAGTATAAAAAGGGTCAAATGTGAGACACATTAGTCCCGGTTTGTAACAGAACCGGCACTAATGTGTCCATTAGTGCCGGTTCCAATGGCTAGCCGGGAGGAGCTCTTTAGTACCGGTTTGTGGCAAACCTTTAGCACAGGTTCGTGCCACGAACCGGTACTAATGAGAGTGGTGGCAGGATGTTGTCAGAGTGGGGCCCTTCCAGCACCTTTATTACCGGTTCGTGGCCACGAACCGGTACTAAAGGTCCTCCTATATAAACCCTTCGTCCACCTGCCTCTGTTCTTCCCCCTTTCCCCTCTCCTCTCCTCTGTTCTTCCCTCTTCCTCTCGAGCTCATCACAAAATTTGCCCCAAATTTGTCAAGATTTGAAGGCCCCCATCCATTCAAATGATCACCAAAGGTTAGCAACTTTGTCCTTTCATCTCTCATTGCTAGATTAGCTCTTGCAATGCTTTATATAGTTATTAATTTGTGAGTTTTAGTAATTTGGGAGGAAATATATATATGTGCTAGTATTTGATTTATATGCAATTTGAGGTCAAAAATAACACTTAGTTTGCATATGTAGGTGTGGTTTACTTAGTGCCTTCTAAATCTCCGTCGTAACCACCGTCGATCGCCCGCACCGTCCCGTCACCGGCACCACCTTGTGGTGAGCCTCTTGTTCATGTAATTTTATATAAAAAATTGATGTTTGTGTGATTTGGATATATAGTTAATCATGTAATAATTATCTTACCCGTACGTTGTTTGTTATACATAGTGCCATGGTTTTGATATCCGTCCCCGTCGGCCCTCGTCCTTGTTATGATTCGGATGTGGTATATTCTCTTTTAAAACTATTAGTTGCATTTCGTGTTTATGACAAATTATGCCCATCAAGTTGACATAGATATTTTTATCTAGGAGGTATGTGAACCGGAAATTCCAACCGACCCTATTGTCGAGAGGTTAAATTTAGTTGAAAGAGAAAACGAGTACTTGAAAGAAAAATTGAAAAGAATTGAGGGGGAGAAGATGGAATTGGAGTTGCATGTTGCCGATGTCGTCGATGATCACAAGATCAAGATGGAGAAAATGCGCTTGAAGAATAGAAAGATTAGAAAATATGCCATCGATAGTGAGGCTTGGTATCATTATGCTGTTGGATCAATTGTTACCTTAGTTGCGATCTTGATCGCATTTGTTGTTGCATTTAAATGCTTTAGCTAGAGAGTTATTTGTTTGTTGCATTTAAGTGTTGTATGAACTTTATGTATGAACTTGTATTAATTTGGTCTATTCGGTGTTGTGTAATGAAGATGAGCCGGCAATGGATGTACGATGACCGATGCTCACCCCAGTTCGTTGAGGGCGTGCATACTTTTCTGCTTGCGGCTGAGGCAAACAAGCGGGCGGATGGTTTTATGCCTTGTCCATGTGGTGTCTGTAAGAATGGTCACAATTACTCTACGTCAAGAACCATTCACGTCCACCTGTTTGAGTCCGGTTTCATGCCCCACTATAATGTTTGGACCAAGCACGGAGAAAGAGGGGTTATGATGGAAGACAATGAAGAAGAAGAGGACGACGACAGCTATCCTGGCCATGGGTTCCCTGAATACGATGATACAACAATGGGGGAAGAAGCTGAGCCGGTAATGCGGGAAGAAGCTGAGCCGGCAATGCGGGAAGAAGCTGAAGAAGAGGCATCAGATGAGCCCGTTGATGATCTAGGTCGGGCCATTGCCGATGCAAAGAGAAACTGCGCAAGTGATTTGGAGAAGAAGAAGTTGCAGCGCATGTTAGAGGATCACAAAAAATTGTTGTACCCGAATTGCGTAGGTGACAAGAAAAAGCTGGGCACCACACTGGAATTGCTGCAATGGAAGGCAGAGAATGGTGTATCTGACAAGGGATTTGGAAAGTTGCTGGTAATGATAAAGGATATGCTTCCAAAGGACAACGAATTGCCCGAGAGTACGTACGAAGCAAAGAAGGCTGTCTGCCCTCTAGGGTTAGAGGTGCAAAAGATACATGCATGCCCTAATGATTGCATCCTGTACCGCGGTGAGTACGAGGATTTGAACGCTTGCCCGGTATGTGGTGCATTGCGCTATAAGATCAGCCGCGATGAGCCTGGTGATGTCGAGGGCGAGCGCCCCAGGAAGAAGATTCCTGCCAAGGTGATGTGGTATTCTCCTATAATACCACGGTTGAAACGTTTGTTCCAAAACAAAGAGCATGCCAAGGCGATGAGATGGCACAGAGAAGACCGTAAGAAAGACGGAAAGTTGAGAGTACCCGCTGACGGGTCGCAGTGGAGAAAAATCGAAAGAAAGTACGGGAAGGAGTTTGCAGATGACGCAAGGAGCGTATGGTTTGGTCTAAGCGCAGATGGCATTAATCCTTTTGGGGAGCAGAGCAGCAACCATAGCACCTGGCCTGTGACTCTATGTTTGTATAACCTTCCTCCTTGGTTGTGCATGAAGCGGAAGTTCATTATGATGCCAGTGCTCATCCAAGGCCCTAAGCAACCCGGCAACGACATTGATGTGTACCTAAGGCCATTAGTTGAAGAACTCTTACAGCTGTGGAATGGAACAGGTGTACGTGCGTGGGATGAGCACATGGGGGAAGAATTTGACCTCAAGGCGTTGCTGTTCGTGACCATCAATGATTGGCCTGCTCTCAGTAACCTTTCAGGACAGACAAACAAGGGATACCGCGGATGCACGCACTGTTTGGATGATACCGACAGTATATATTTGAATAGTTGTAAGAAGAATGTGTACCTGGGACATCGTCGATTTCTTCCGAGCAGGCATCCCGTAAGAAAGAAAGGCAAGCATTTCAAAGGTGAGGCGGATCACCGGACGAAGCCTCGCCATCGTACTGGTGCTGATGTACATGATATGGTCAAGGATTTGAAGGTGATATTTGGAAAGGGTCCTGGCGGACAACCTGTTCCGAAGGACGCGGACGGACGCGCACCCATGTGGAAGAAGAAATCTATATTTTGGGACCTGCCATATTGGAAAGACCTAGAGGTCCGCTCCGCAATCGACGTGATGCACGTCACGAAGAATCTTTGCGTGACCCTGCTTGGCTTCTTGGGCGTGTATGGGAAGACAAAAGATACACCTGAGGCACGGGAGGACCAGCAACGTATGCACGGAGAAGATGGCATACATCAGGGTCATGCAAGCTACGCTCTTACCAAAGAAGAGAAGGAAATCTTCTTTGAATGCCTGCTCAGTATTAAGGTACCGTCTGGCTTCTCGTCGAATATAAAGGGAATAATAAACATGGCAGAGAAAAAGTTCCAGAACCTAAAGTCTCATGACTGCCACGTGATTATGACGCAACTGCTTCCGGTTGCATTGAGGGGGCTTCTACCGGAAAACGTTCGATTAGCCATTGTGAAGCTATGTGCATTTCTCAATGCAATCTCTCAGAAGGTAATCGATCCAGAAATCATACCAAGGTTACAGAATGATTTGGTGCAATGTCTTGTCAGTTTCGAGTTGGTGTTCCCACCATCCTTCTTCAACATCATGACGCACGTCCTAGTTCACCTATGCGAAGAGATTAACGTTTTGGGTCCTGTATTTCTACACAATATGTTCCCCTTTGAAAGGTTCATGGGAGTCTTAAAGAAATATGTTCATAACCGTGCTAGGCCAGAAGGAAGCATCTCCAAGGGCCATCAAAATGAGGAGGTCATTGAGTTTTGTATTGACTTTATTCCTGACCTTAAGCCGATTGGTGTTCCTGAATCGCGGCATAAGGGCAGACTGGATGGAAAAGGCACGCTAGGAGGGGAACAAATAATATGTATGGACGGACATTCTCTCACTGAAGCACACTACACAGTTCTACAGAATTCTGCCTTGGTGGCGCCGTATATGGATGAACACAAGAATTTGCTACGCTCCAAACACCCGGAGCGGTCTGATGACTGGATTACATGTGAACAAACCAGGAGTTTCGCCAGCTGGTTGCAGACATGTACCATGCATGACACCTCTATTGAAGATGACCTGTACTTGCTGTCCCAGTTACCATCTTTGAATATAATGACTTTCAAAGGGTACGAGATAAATGGTAATACATTTTACACGATCGCCCAAGATAAGAAGAGCAACAACCAAAACAGTGGCGTCCGCTTTGATGCAGAAACCAAGACGGGAAAGGAAACATATTATGGTTATATACAGGACATATGGGAACTTGACTATCGACGTGGTTTAAAGGTCCCTTTGTTTCGGTGCAAATGGGTCAATATGACACGAGGCGGGGTAACGGAAGACCCGCAGTACGGAATGACAATAGTGGATCTCAACAATCTTGCGTATGCAGACGAACCATTCGTCCTAGCCAATGATGTGGCACAGGTTTTCTATGTGAAGAACATGTCTACCAAGCCAAGAAAAAGAAAAGATAAGGAAGTGAATGCATCGTACGATGAGCCAAAGCGGCACATAATACTTTCTGGGAAGAGAAACATCGTGGGAGTGGATGACAAGACAGACAAGTCAGAAGATTATGAAAAGTTTGATGAAATTGCTCCATTCACAGTGAATATTGACCTGAGCATCCCGTTAAATGATGAAGATTTTCCATGGTTACGGCGCAAAGGGACACACGCGAAGAAAAAATTTCACACCCAAAGATCTGGGATGTGATCGGCTTCACTAGCTATCATCACTTTCTTCTGTGTTTCGCACCCAGAGGGGAATCTCTGTAATAGTTAGGGTAGTTATGTTTTTTGGCATTTGAAACGCGAAGAAATTTTATGTGCAAACAAATTCACACTAATTTCAAATAATTCAAAATTTAAACTATTCAAATTTGAAAACTACGGGCACTAACAGAAAGTTTGTAATTTTTTGTACCTAAAGAGGATGTGTCAGCCTCCGGTCAGGCTATGGCCCCACCATCACCATTTAGTGCCGGTTCGTACCACTAACCGGTACTAATGAGGTTGTGACAGGTAAGGCTGGGGCCCCACGAGCACCTTTAGTACTGGTTCATGGATGAACCAGACGTAAGCTGTTTTTTAGTCCCACCTCGCGAAGTGAGAGGGACTAGGAGCGGTTTATAAGCCCTGAGTGCTGAGACGATGAAGAAGAGGATCAATGCTCACGTTGCTTAGCTTCAAGCCTTCAGGAATACGGTAGACTGCACGGAGCTATGCGCAGTGCAGTTTACACTATTCCGAAAGGCTTGAAGCAAATTAACGAGCATTGCACCTCTTTTTTATTTTTAATAACTTATTACAACTCCGGACTTCTTCTGTTATGGCAAAAACTAATTGCACGTCGACATTTCTTTTTTTTAAGTTATAACTCCAGACTTTGACCATCAAGTTTTGTAGAAAAGAAAAAATAGCAGAAAAGAAAGAAAAACTATAGCTGAAAAGAAAAAAACTATATGAAAAAATACTCAAAAATAAATAGAAGAAAATAAATATAACAGAAAAGAAAAAAGTACTCAGAAATAAATAGAAGAAAAAATAAAGCAGAAAAGAAAAAAAATTATATTTGCTATTTTTCAACCGTTTACAAAATGACCGTGAAATTGAAAATCACTACAAAATGAACTCTGAAAATGTTGAATTTTGGCAAACTAGATGAAAAACTACTCACAAATAAATTGAAGAAAATAAATATAACAGAAAAGAAAAAACTATACAAAAAACTACGCAAAAATAAATAGAAGAAAATAAAGCAGAAAAGAAAAAAACTATAAAAAAATTGGGGCGCTGCCCTGTGGGCCTGATAGGCCACAGGTGTGTAATTACAGGCCTTAAAGGCCCATCAGACTCACAGGGCAGCGCGCAGAGTTTAGGCCCACAAGCCTGCTATATAGAGGAGTTCGAAGTGGTAGCCGTGGCTGGGTTTATAAACCAGTGCGGCTGCCCTTCGCCCGGCTAGGTGGGACTAAACTTTGGGGTGGCAGCGCGAGGCCTTTAGTACCGGTTGGAGCCACCAACCGGTACTAAAGGGTGGTCTTTAGTACCAGTTGGTGGCTCCAACCGGTACTAAAGGCCTCGTCTTCCCGCCGCTTGGCCTGGCCAAAACAGGCCTTTAGTACCGGTTGGTGCCTCCAACCGGTACTAAAGGTGCCTTCTATATATACACTTACGAAATTTTCATTCTCCCTCTGTTTCTTCCTCTGTTTCCGTCGTCTCCGTCGCCGTCGCCGCCCCCGTCCCCGTCGCTGCCCTCGTCTCCGTCGCCGCCCCCGTCCCCGTCCCCGTCGCCGCCCTCGTCTCCGTCGCCGCCCTGGGCCTGTCCCTGTCGCGC